>NC_056733.1:79150605-79298105 GCF_019279795.1 Protopterus annectens | reverse complement strand
AGGGGGTGCTTACCTCTGCACTCAAAAGCCAGGACATCCATCCTTGAAGTTTTCTGAGTGCAAACAATCTTAACCAGGGAATATTTCATTCCCTTTATTTGCCCACCTCCACCACAAAATAAGCTTCCCAATGTCTCACCCTCACAAAGAAAGGCAGCAGTTACAGAAATAAAAAAAAGCTGCTAGATGAGTGAGTCATCCAGGAGGTCCCGCCAGACCAACAAAGATTCAGAACTTACTCAAGATTTTTTAATGGAAAAAAAGAACAGGGACCTCAGGCAAATTGTGGACCTCAGCCATCTTAGTCTATATGCCAAACACATGAAGTTCCGGATGCTCATGGTACAGCTGTCCTCTCCCTGTTGAGGAGGGATGATTGTATGTGCTTGGTAGACCTTCAGGATGCATGCTACCACATTATGATGGACAGGTGGTCCAGAAGATTTCTCCGCTTCTGACTGGGAGACAGTCACTTCTGTTTCAGAGTCCTGCCCTTTGGTCTCACCACAGTTCCCCAGGGGTTTACAAAAAGTATGTCAGTGGTTGCAGCTCATCTCATCCTGCAAGGGTTCTGAAGTGTTCCCCTATCTGGATGACTGGCTTATCAATGCTACTACCAGCTCTCTTCAGGTTTGAGCCATGAACTACCTTCTCCATCTTTGCTCCATGTTGGGCATAACAGTGAAAAAACAAACCTCATTTTTCTCTGGTGCAGACTTTTGGAGTTTATAGGAGCTCACTTAGATATCACTACACATAAAGCAAGGCTGGCAGTGAGCAGACTGTTCAACTTGCGCAACCAGGCACTACAGATTCTATCTTGCCAAATGCCTATAGTCAAATTGGTTCTTCAACTATTGGGGTCATTGTTGACTTCCATTATCTTAGTTCCTTGGTGAAATATTACATGAGAGTTCTTCAGTGGGCACTTTTATTTCAATTGTCCATCCGCTACCAACCCATGGGATTTTGTTTTTTTTGACAATCATTTACAGGACTCACATAAAGTGGTGGATTCAATCTCCTGAGGATCCTAAGGATGTCCATTTGTTCCTTCCCCTTCCAAAGTCACAGTGACCATGGATGCTTCCCAACTAGGGAAGGATGGTCCAAGGCACATGGTCTTCACCTGAGGTCAAGTGTCATACCAATCAATGTCTTAGAGATGAGAGCAGTCCTCTTAGTGTTGCAGGCCTTTCAGGATGTCCTTCCTCAAGGGATGATTTCTATCCAGATGGATAACACGCCAGTAGTCTAGTACATCAACAAAAAAGGGGGAACATGCTCCTACCCTTTGTGTTAAGAAGCCATAAGAGTGTGGCACTGGGTGATATCTTCCAATCACTTTCTGATTACAGTGCATATACCTGCTAGGTCCACACTTTTAGTGGACAGGTTGAGCAGATCGATCCTTCAACCTCACTAGTGGTCCCTCAATCCAAAAGTGGCAGAACAAATTTTTCATCAATGGAGCCAACCATGCTGTGATCTTTTTGCCTCTCCCATCATCTCCAAATGCAGCAGGTTCTTTGCCTTGATCACCCATGTCTTCTTTATGCTCTTCCTCCTACCTCACTGATCCTGAGATTTCTTCAGAAAGCACTGCAGAGGAAGATCACAGTCATCCTCGTTGCCCCTTTCTGGCCTTGACAGGTTTGGTTTCCCTTCCTCTGGCCTCACTTGATACACCCACATTGGATGATGGACCCTGATCCAGGTCTTCTTTCTCACTCAGTAGGCATGCCTCACTTGGACATTTGAGACCTCAGGTTAACTGCTTGGTTTCCCTACTTCCAATGATGACTAGTTAGTCCAGGCTTTGTTTCCAAGTGTTCCACATCCTCACTTCTTCTCTAAGACCATATACAAGAAATATTTATAACAGTAAGTAGAAAAGATTTTCTATTTGGATCACCCAAAGGAATATTGATATTTTGCAGCTCCTATTCAGGTGGAGCTAGGTTTCCTAGCTTCCATTTTTCACTGTGGGGCTAGTCACTCTGCTATTAAAGTACAGTTAGTGGGTATTTCAAACTTTCATGTTGGAAAAATCCATGATGTATTAGCATCCCTAAAACTATGTTAAGCTTTCCTGTGGGTTATTTTCTGGCTCAGACCTTACTTAATGATCCTACCCCTCCTTGGGATATGACCATTTTACTCCAAGCTTTAACCCAGCTACCCTTGGAACCTGTTGCCAGGGTGGACATTACATTTTTTGACTTGGAAAATACTTTTTCTAATTTCTATTACTTCAGCTTGAAGAGTGATGGAACTTCAAGCTCTGTCATGCAAACCTCCATACATTGTCTTCCACAAGAATAGGGTATCCTTATGGAATAATCCATATGTCATACCTAAGATAGCTATGGAGAACTCTCTCAACCAAAGCATCAGTGTACCAATTTTCTTTCCAAATTTTTTGAATAAAGGAAAATATATGCTTCATTTGATGGACATACATTGGCCACTATGTTTCTACCTGCATCATAAATATGAGCCAAAAACACCAAACCAAATTTAAAAACAAATAGAAACCCATGGAATCCATACAGCAGTTTATTTAAACTGAAATACATGCCAATGTAAAAATAAAAACACCATAAAATCACAGATAAGCGCTTTCTTCCATTAGTTGTATGGACTTCATCAGACAACATCAGCTTCCATTGACCATATATATATATATATATATATATATATATACGTATTCTGAATCACATGATAGAACCACTCCTCCTTGTAACATTGTATCCTTTTAAAGTGCTAAGTTGCAAAATTCCACACACTCGCACCCTCTTGCTTATACCAAATTAACTACATACTGGATGCTGGAAGTAAATGGATGCATATTGACTACACTTCATAAAAAAATAAAAATAAAATAATTTATAACACATACTATGTGGTGGTGTGGTCTAGAAATTCATGCATAAATCTACCAGTTTGGGTGAATACTTAAAAGGTATTTTTCATATCCTTTTAACTTCTACAAACTTTGTATCAAAATTATTTCATTTAAGCCTTGGGATGTCGTGCATTCAAATAAATTTGCACCCATAATTCCCATTGCTCTAAAGTGATATGCCATGGTCCACCACTTGGGATCCTTTGAACTTTTTCCAAAATGGTAAAGAGAAAACTGTGATTGGGGTAATTTTTAATATGTTTATAAAGAGCATTTGTCATTTTGTTCTTTTTAATTTCATAAATATATTCATAAATACAATTTTATTACAAGATTTACATATTGCAATATATATAACCCTATATGTATTACAATTAAACCTCCCCGAGACTTTAAACAATCTTCCTCGTATATTCACTGTTTTGCCTATATAAACATATTAGCATTGTCTGCATGCCTCCCATTTTGTCATTTTGCAGAGAGCCATTGCTTATCACTTACCAAATTATCAAAAAAATTTTAAAACTTATTCCTTTCTTATATATAGTATGGGGACATGCCTGATTTTAGCATATACACCTATATTGTTTTCTATGAATTGCCAATTTTTAAATAATATTCTGGAGATTTCCTGATTATCTATGTAATATGTAGCTATGAATGCATAACCACCATGCATGTTTATTGCCTACATCCTAATTTTCGCTGTTCATATAATCAAAGGTAGAGTTTAACGTATGTACCATTGCCAACTCCCAGTATTTGCACCCTATTAAGTAAGGGGACAGAAATACCATGTGAACTTTTTCTTACTACTTCTACTTTTATAGAATTAATAAGGGCTAAAGGATAGAACCTACTGAGAAACATATTAAGTAATAGGTCACATTCTTTTAAGAAAGCATTATAATCTGATACCATTCTTGATGCCTTTACCATTTGATCTTTCACCACCACTGTTTTTCGGTGGGGGCTGACTACTGGCATAATGTAGGAATTAATTTGAATAAGTGGGCTTGTTATATATATGGGATATAAGTTGGTTTTGTTCCATAATTTTGGTTAATTTTACATCCAAACATGCACCAGATTCCATACTAATATTATACGTAAATCTTAAAAAAGAAGAGGTACTATGTACATAATTAATAAAATCCTGTGTTTTATCTACCTCATCAATCCATGCCACAAAAATATCATCCAAAAATCGTATATACATACTCCATGATGTTTCACATTGGCTATTCAAAATATATTTATTTTCCCAAGCTGTCATAATTAAATTAGCATATAATGGCCTGCAAGCTGCACCCATGGCTATTCCCATTTTTTGATGGAAGTAATGACCTTCAAAATACTTGTGCATATAATTATTGTACAAAACAATATCCATCAATTAACTGAAGGTATTGATTTCATCTTGTGCTTAATGCATGTTTTCAGTTAAATATTCTGAAAACTAATTTATTCCTATTTGGTGAGGAATGCAACTAAACAAATTCTGAACATCTATAGTTATAAATGTAATGTTCATAATATTATCAAGTTGGTTACATTTTGTTAGAAAGTCCCATGAGTCCTTACACAGATGTTTGATATTCTTAACCTCACTTTTTAGTTGACTATCAATATATCTGGAAATAAAACTAGTTTTGGAAGTGCCCACATCCACTATCTGTAAATGGTGGATATTCTTATGTTTTTTATGAACTTTTGGCACTCCACAAATAGTAGGAATCCTTGGTTCTTTCACACTCAAAAACTTACATTTGGCAGGGCTGCTTTGCCCTTGCATCAACATATCATATAGTTGAATATCTATTTTCTTATACGATATACTGATCTCATTGACAGAAACTTCACAATATGTATCCTCATATAAAATATTGACCATATTTTGCACATAATCTAACTGATGTATAACTACCAAACCACCTCCCTTATCTGGACGTCTAAACTGTAAATTATTAGCCTTTTTAACTATACAAAACATGTCTTGTTGAGACTTGCTAATATTGTATCATTGATACTTTGGCTGTATGTTCAATAAATGTCTAATGCCAAGTTATCATTGTTACCCAGTATCAATTTCAAATTCTGTTTCCTAATAATCTTTGTAATGTCTACACGTTTAGCTAGCACAAAAGAATAGCCTCTACTAAATAATTCAGCATGCAAATTTGTTATATTAAAAGTACTATAATTATAACTTTTAAACTCATTAGACATGTTGAATACAATGGTACAATTATCAGTCAGTCACCTTATCTGTCCTCAATTTTTTTTCTCTGTCCCCCACTCCTCAAGTGTGTATTCTCGATGCATGGGGGATGTTGCATATCCTCTGAGAAGTTTGATACAGAGTTGTTATTCCTTCTCCTGACAATCAATAACTGTGCAAAATGACAAAATGTGATGGAATGCATACAATACCAATGTATTTATGTAGGCAAAACAGTAAATGTAAGAGGAAGACTGTTTAAAATCTCAGGGAGGTTCAACTGTAATACTTGTGGGGTTATATATATTTTGCAATATGTAAATCTTGTAATGCATTTTACATAGGGAAAATGGGACATAAAATAAAAGATCATATTTATGAACATATTTACAAAATTAAAAAGAACTAAATGACAAATGCTCTTTAAAAACATAACTGAATTTAACTGAATACCATGGCACCCCTGGGCTTAAATGAAATAATTTAAATACAGTTTGTTGAAGTTAAAAACATATGAAAAATAGCTTTTAAGCATTCACCCAAACTGGTACATTTGTGCATGAATTTATAGACCATACTGTCATATAGTATGTGTTACAAATTATTTTATTTTTATTTTTTATGAAGTCTAATCAATATGCATCCATTTACTTCCAACCTCCAGTATGTAGTTAACTTGGTATAAGCAAGAGGGAGAACGTGTGTGCCATTTTGTAACTTGAAAGGATACAATGTTACAAGGAGGAGTGGTTCTATAATGTGATTCAGAACATGTATATATACATCATATATATATATATATATATATATATATATATATATATATATAGAGAGAGAGAGAGAGAGAGGGTCAATGGAAGTTGATGTCTACAACAATCACTGAAAAGACTCCCCACACCCCCACATTTAAAATACCCTGACTATATTCCGCACAATACTGTTTTACTATATAACATGCAGTTTACATCATTAAATGTTTTATAATACTACTGTTAAGAAAAACAATTATTTTACTTATAGTTCCTTTTCCCTTTTAGTGTCTTTCAAAACATTAATAACATAAAGTGACATATATGCTTTACAGTCTACCCACATGTTTAACAAAGTCAACAAATGTTCAGTCTTTCTCAGGTACTTTTTCTTGCAAAGTCATATTTTACAAATGTGATTGATGCTTTATAACCTCATATTTATTCATCAGTTTCAGTGTTGCTGGTCTTCTTCCTGTTCAGTTTCATCTCCCAACACCATACTCTGGTTAATTCCAAGGTATTTCTGATTCTTCTAGTCAACTCGTGCTTTTTTCTTGTTTGTCAAGCATTTACATTTGGAGCATTGGAAAAGGTTTTATGTATAACGTTTCCGTATGTGTTTTATTGTCAGAAGAATTAGAAACAGAGTCCTCTTCTGTTTGATGCTCACTTTTTGTTTGATAAACTTGTATTTCCAGATTGCCTGTTCTGCATCACAAAATGTCCTTGATTCTCTCAGAAAAATAATTTGAAGACAGCTGGATACAGCAAAACAGAGAACTCATAAAAGGATTGCGTCAATGTGATGAATAAAATATACAGTCCTTTTAAAAGTAAAAAGTGTAAGCACTTTTGCGGCGTAAGTACTGCTTCATCAGACATAACAGAACAACTGACATTTATAACAGTATTATATGACAGTAATACTACTGTTTAAGTAGTAAAGAGAAAGCATTGCATCCATTAGGGTGTTTACTATAAAATAAAGTGACAGGCACATATAAAAAACTTTAAAACCAAATACATTAAAATCTCATATAGCTATGAGTAACCATAACAAAAACTACCTGTATAGCCCCCTTTGTTTCAAAAAGGGCCTTAATGAAATCTTTTCATTTAAACCTTTACCCCTATCAGCTTGTAACCAAAACATCCATTTCCATTTAACCTCTTGTGTTTCTGTATAACTCTTTATGTCACCACCCCTGTTACTGCCATACACTCTCTGTATGACCATGAATTTGAACTCATGTGATGACCCAGCAAGGCCATAGTGCTTCACCAATGCATTATTCTCTGAAATGGTGTTAATGCCAGATATGTGTTCACGAATATGGCCCTTTAGCCTACGGCTGGTCTTGCCAACATAGAAACTGAAATATGTCTGACAAACAGCCAAATACATCAAATTGGCTGTATTACAGTCTGCTTCTATCCTAAAACTGTAGACCTTACCAGTGTCTGGGTGTGTGAATATGCCTGTGGTATCTATATAAATGCAGTACTGGCAACTATTACAGGGTTGCATGGTACCTGATGTATGCCCTATGTCAGCCTTGTTGTCATCTCAGTAACATAACATGCTCCTAAGAGACTTTTTGTTTTTAAATGAAAAACTTTGATTATCTCCCACTATTTTCTTGATCTCATCATTGCTGGTCAATATGGGTCAATAATTCTTGATTACATTTGTAAATTTATTCACATCACTACTATAAATCATTGGCATCCAAGTATTATTGTAATCCTTAACTAAACCCAAAGAATCATCAGTAAATGCTGAAAAATAGGGTCTAGCTGTAGTGGACCACAGGTGCATGACATTACTCAAAGTAGAGTCCACTTCCTGTGTTTGATACCCCCTGTCAAGAAGTCTTCCTCTTAGGGCTTTTAAGTCTGTTTCAAAAATCGTCTCTTTGGGGTTGAGTCTGAACATCCACATGCCTTGACCTTTCACAGTGTTTTTAAAAATGTGTCCTGGATGCATACTTCGGTGGTGTAAAATTTATTTCTAGTGCATGCCTTGCAATGTAAGGTAGTACTGACCCTACCATTGTTTTTTTTAAATCGTGATGTCCAAAAAATCTGTCTGACTGGACTCTACTTTAATGTCAAATTCCAAAAAAATATGTACTATGTTGCAAATAATCTGTAAACAACTTCAACTCTTCTATACTACCCTTCCATAGCAAAAAAAGGTTGTCTACAAAACGTCTGTAGAAAACCACTTGTTGCCCCATGTTCAGATTCAAAAATGTACTGTTCTCCCATTGAGCCATGACTAAATTGGCATAGCTGTTAGCCATGGACATGCCCATGGCTACTCCTTCTACTTGCAAATACAATTCTTGGTCGAACATAAATACGTTGTTCTCTGGAACAATCTCTAACAGGGAGTATACCAGATCAATGTTGCAACTGGTTTGTGCACTGTGTGATGTCAGATAGTCATGGACCATATCTATGCCTATAGAGTTAGGTATTACAGTAAGCAAGGACCGAACATCAAGCGTTACTAACAGAAAACCACCCATTGACCTCTGCTCATGTTCAGTAAGCATATCTAAATCATGCAAAAAATGCTTGGAATCTCTTAAAATGTAAATATTACTATCAAGTAATGGTCTCAGATTCTTATCAATAAAGATAGAAAGTGGTTCGGTACACCATCCCCGGCCTGAGACGATGGGTCTGAAAGGGGGTAACAGGGGGTCCTTATGAATTTTAGGAAGTCCGTGTAGCTTCAGAGACAGCAGATTGAATATCACTCCTGTCGCTAGACATTCCCTGATTACTAGGATAAATTTGTTTCTATTCTACCTGGTTTACAGTGAATAATCATTTTCCACAAACACTCTGCTGTCGCCAAATTGTAATACTTTTTCCATCTGCCACAGTTCTGTCAGGATTATTTCTTTCTGCTGGTATGATTGCATCTTTACTAGTACAGGTCTTGGCTGCTTTCTTATGACCAGGTTTGTGGCATACATATGATGTGCCCATTCAGTTAGCAAATCCTGCTGTGCAATACCAGTCTAGTTGCTTATTCGTGGTTTCATAACATTAATACAGTTTGTTCCTTCCTGTTTCTTTGGTATAGCAGAAAATCTCAAGTTTTCTCTATGCCTTCTGCCTTGTAACTCTACCATTTTTGAAATACCTCTTCTTGAGAAGTCTTATATTCAGTCAGCCTTTTCTTCATTTCGCCCTCTGATTTGAGCAGTTTTATAAGTTTATCTGAATAGCTAGTTAAAGCTTCTTCTATTTTTTTCAAGCCTTTAGTTATTTGACTTGATATACCCCTTCAGTGTTTTATTTATTTTAATCACCTTTGAGTACATTTGGTTTATTTTTTCCTCTAAATTACTGGAAGCCATCTATTGTACCAAAGCTGAAGCTTGAAAAGCTCTTTGCTGAATAGCTGCAAAATTATTCAGTTAGTGTTTTTTCTTCAACTAGTTGGTGTTTTCTCTCTACCTTTTCTAGCTGATTTTCCTTCAGGTTCTCTTAATTTATTTGTTGTTGGCATCCAGGCAGTGTACTTACTAGCCAATAACTGAATTTTACTCAAGCTGGCAGAATTGCTAGTTCTTATTTCTCAATTTTTTTCACACTGGGAAAGTTGTAATTATGCTGTTGATCAAGTGTGCAGCCATCTTGGAAGTCTCCATGAATCTTTTGAGTTTTGTTTAAATTGTTTTCATTTCACATCTGGAGCTTTTCTCTCTGGGTCTCTTCTGAAAAAGAGCTACTTAAACAACCCCATTGGACTTTCCTGGTAAACAAAAGCAAATAAATAAATAAGTATTATGTGTGCTGAAAAGAACTATCACTGAAAGTGAAAGTCTATATTATAAAGAAAAACCTGATAATAGGGCACCCTCATAACTGGTTCAAGTTTTAAAATGTGAGCTAAAGGAACTGCAGGCAGGAAAAAACAGATCTCCATTACCAACATTGCTGCAAATGGAAGTGAAGAACCATCCTCTCTGATCTATCTGTATTGGGGAAAAACAGGCTAGGCAAAAGAGCTAACAGGCATCATATGAGTGATGATCATCTCAGTTATAATTAAGTGAGGGAGCAGTGGTATGTCAGATACTGAGTGGGCGGAGGGGTCTGTAACCTGAGCTACAGGCATTTTCAAAGTGCTAACATCATTATTTATTAATGCATGGAGGTAGAATAGTTGGACAATAACTTTCAAATGGATAACACCCAGTACAAGCTGAAAACAGCAAGCTGATCAATATACACAGCAGAGATGTCCTCAGTTAGCCTAACTGGTGTTTAGTATGGATGTCTCTAATGCAAAGCAATGCAACAGTTAAGTTAATACTGTGTTGCTTTTTCTGTACTCACAGCATAGAAAATAAAGACTGTATGGGATTCTTTAAGAGCAATTTAATTTATGAAAAGGTTTTAGTAAGGTCCAGTCTCAGAGACTTTACACACACACAAGCACACACACATATATACATTTTTCCATAAAAAACAACACTCAATATATATTTCAAAATTTAAGTGAAGGTTTATTAAATTTCACACCAGAACAGTAGGCAAGAGAAATGCATTAAAACAGCAGACGTTTTATTGTCAGAAGAATTAGAAACAGAGTCCTCTTCTGTTTGATGCTCACTTTTTGTTTGATAAACTTGTATTTCCAGATTGTGTGTTCTGCATCACAAAATGTCCTTGATTCTCTCGGAAAAATAATTTGAAGACAGCTGGATACAGCAAAACAGAGAACTCATAAAAGGATTGCATCAATGTGATGAATAAAATATACAGTCCTTTTAAAAGTAAAAAGTGTAAGCACTTTCGCGGCATAAGTACTGCTTCATCAGACATAACAGAACAACTGACACCACTGTTTAAGTAGTAAAGAGAAAGCATTGCATCCATTAGGGTGTTTACTATAAAATAAAGTGACAGGCACATATAAAAAACTTTAAAACCAAATACATTAAAATCTCATATAGCTATGAGTAACCATAACAAAAACTACCTGTATAGCCCCCTTTGTTTCAAAAAGGGCTTTAATGAAATCTTTTCATTTAAACCTTTACCCCTATCAGCTTGTAACCAAAACATCCATTTCCATTTAACCTCCTGTGTTTCTGTATAACTCTTTATGTCACCACCCCTGTTACTGCCATATACTCTCTGTATGACCATGAATTTGAACTCATGTGATGACCCAGCAAGGCCATAGTGCTTCACCAATGCATTATTCTCTGAAATGGTGTTAATGCCAGATATGTGTTCACAAATATGGCCCTTTAGCCTACGGTTGGTCTTGCCAACATAGAAACTGAAATATGTCTGACAAACAACCAAATACATCAAATTGGCTGTATTACAGTCTGCTTCTATCCTAAAACTGTAGACCTTACCAGTGTCTGGGTGTGTGAATATGCCTGTGGTATCTATATAAATGCAGTACTGGCAACTATTACAGGGTTGCATGGTACCTGATGTATGCCCTATGTCAGCCTTGTTGTCATCTCAGTAACATAACATGCTCCTAAGAGACTTTTTGTTTTTAAATGAAAAACTTTGATTATCTCCCACTATTTTCTTGATCTCATCATTGCTGGTCAATATGGGTCAATATTTCTTGACTGCATTTGTAAATTTATTCACATCACTACTATAAATCATTGGCATCCAAGTATTATTGTAATCCTTAACTAAACCCAAAGAATCATCAGTAAATGCTGAAAAATAGGGTCTAGCTGTAGTGGACCGCAGGTGCATGACATTACTCAAAGTAGCGTCCACTTCCTGTGTTTGATACCCCCTGTCAAGAAGTCTTCCTCTTAGGGCTTTTAAGTCTGTTTCAAAAATCGTCTTTTTGGGGTTGAGTCTGAACATCCACATGCCTTGACCTTTCACAGTGTTTTTAAAAATGTGTCCTGGATGCATACTTCGGTGGTGTAAAATTTATTCCTAGTGCATGCCTTGCAATGTAAGGTAGTACTGACTCTACCATTGTTTTTTTTTAAATCTTGATGTCAAAAAAATCTGTCTGACTGGACTCTACTTTAATGTCAAATTCCAAAAATTATGTACTATGTTGCAAATAATCTGTAAACAACTTCAACTCATCTATACTACCCTTCCATAGCAAAAAAAGGTTGTCTACAAAACGTCTGTAGAAAACCACTTCTTGCCCCATGTTTAGATTCAAAAATGTACTGTTCTCCCATTGAGCCATGACTAAATTGGCATAACTGTTAGCCATGGACATGCCCATGGCTACTCCTTCTACTTGCAAATACAATTCTTGGTCGAACATAAATACGTTGTTCTCTAGAGAAATCTCTAACAGGGAGTATACCAGATCAATGTTGCAACTGGTTTGTGCCCTGTGTGATGTCAGATAGTCACAGACCATATCTATGCCTATAGAGTTAGGTATTACAGTAAGCAAGGACCGAACATCAAGTGTTACTAACAGAAAACCACCCATTGACCTCTGCTCATGTTCAGTAAGCATATCTAAATCATGCAAAAAATGCTTGGAATCTCTTAAAATGTAAATATTACTATCAAGTAATGGTCTCAGATTCTTATCAATAAGGATAGAAAGTGGTTCGGTACACCATCCCCGACCTGAGACAATGGGTCTGAAAGGGGGTAACAGGGGGTCCTTATGAATTTTAGGAAGTCCGTGTAGCTTCAGAGACAGCAGATTGAATATCACTCCTGTCGCTAGACATTCCCTGATTACTGGGATAAATTTGTTTCTCTTCTACCTGGTTTACAGTGAATAATCATTTTCCACAAACACTCTGCTGTCGCCAAATTGTAATACTTTTTCCATCTGCCACAGTTTTGTCAGGATTATTTCTTTCTGCTGGTATGATTGCATCTTTACTAGTACAGGTCTTGGCTGCTTTCTTATTACCAGGTTTGTGGCATACATATGATGTGCCCATTCAGTTAGCAAATCCTGCTGTGCAATACCAGTCTAGTTGCTTATTGGTGGTTTCATAACATTAATACAGTTTGTTCCTTCCTGTTTCTTTGGTATAGCAGAAAATCTCAAGTTTTCTCTATGCCTTCTACCTTGTAACTCTACCATTTTTGAAATACCTCCTCTTGAGAAGTCTTATATTCAGTCAGCCTTTTCTTCATTTCGGCCTCTGATTTGAGCAGTTTTATAAGTTTATCTGAATAGCTAGTTAAAGCTTCTTCTATTTTTTTCAAGCCTTTAGTTATTTGACTTGATATACCCCTTCAGTGTTTTATTTATTTTAATCACCTTTGAGTACATTTGGTTTATTTTTTCCTCTAAATTACTGGAAGCCATCTATTGTACCAGAGCTGAAGCTTGAAAAGCTCTTTGCTGAATAGCTGCAAAATTATTCAGTTAGTGTTTTTTCTTCAACTAGTTGGTGTTTTCTCTCTACCTTTTCTAGCTGATTTTCCTTCAGGTTCTCTTAATTTCTTTGTTGTTGGCATCCAGGCAGTGTACTTACTAGCCAATAACTGAATTTTACTCAAGCTGGCAGAATTGCTAGTTCTTATTTCTCAATTTTTTTCACACTGGGAAAGTTGTAATTATGCTGTTGATCAAGTGTGCAGTCATCTTGGATGTCTCCATGAATCTTTTGAGTTTTGTTTAAATTGTTTTCATTTCACATCTGGAGCTTTTCTCTCTGGGTCTCTTCTGAAAAAGAGCTACTTAAACAACCCCATTGGACTTTCCTGGTAAACAAAAGCAAATAAATAAATAAGTATTATGTGTTCGGGTAGCTAAAAAAGAACTATCACTGAAAGTGAAAGTTTATATTATAAAGAAAAACCTGATAATAGAGCACCCTCATAACTGGTTCAAGTTTTAAAATGTGAGCTAAAGGAACTGCAGGCATGAAAAACAGATCTCCATTACCAACATTGCTGCAAATGGAAGTGAAGAACCATCCTCTCTGATCTATCTGTATTGGGGAAAAACAGGCTAAGCAAAAGAGCTAACAGGCATCATATGAGTGATGATCATCTCAGTTGTAATTAAGTGAGGGAGCAGTGGTATGTCAGATACTTAGTGGGTGGAGGGGTCTGTAACTCGAGCTACAGGCATTTTCAAAGTGCTAACATCATTTTATTAAGGCATGGAGGTAGAATAGCTGGACAATAACTTTCAAATGGATAACACCCAGTACAAGCTGAAAACATCAAGCTGATCAATATACACAGCAGAGATGTCCTCAGTTAGCCTAACTGGTGTTTAGTATGGCTGTCTCTAATGCAAAGCAATGCAACAGTTAAGTTAATACTGTGTTGCTTTTTCTGTACTCACAGCATAGAAAATAAAGACTGTATGGGATTCTTTAAGAGCAATTTAATTTATGAAAAGGTTTTAGTAAGGTCCAGTCTCAGAGACTTTACACACACACAAGCACACACACATATATACATTTTTCCATAAAAAAAAGCACTCAATAAATATTTCAAAATTTAAGTGTAGGTTTATTAAATTTCACACCAAAACAGTAGGCAAGAGAAATGCATTAAAACAGCAGACCGGTTTTACCCATTGGCGTCATCAGTGCTAGTAGGCAAGTTCAACCCAGAAGGTTAAATACACAGAGATTTAAAGTGACATTAAACTTAAGCACATGCATCTTGATTTTAAACATTTACAATGTCCATTAGCTCAAGAAAAAGTTTAATCACAGAGAATTCTGGATAAATAGTCATAACTATAAACTCTCATAAAAGAGTACTGTTCTGGTGTGAAGGCTAATAAACCTACACTTACATTTTTAAATATTTATTGAGTGCTGTTTTTGTGAAGTTATGAATTTATTTGTATAACTGAGAACCGTTGGTTCAGTCCATGCACCTGTTGCTGTTGGGAATATATATATATATATATATATATATGTGTGTGTGTGTGTGTGTGTGTGTGTGTGTGTGTGTGTGTGTGTGTATATATATATATATATATATATATATATATTTTTTTTTTTTACACACACACACACACACACACAAAAACAGATGTTCCTTCTAGCCAGGTGGCTAGATGCACAACACACACACCCCTTCCTCATGCCCAGCCATTCAGGTCCCATTTCTGTGCCCTGCCCCCGACTCTCCTGCACTGCACTGCATTCAAACCACAGCTCTGTATTGCTGTGAATGTGGACTGAACTGTAGGGGGAGAGGGATAGTTGCTTTGGGCACAAAGTGTTAGGGGAAGCGATCAGCCAATCCTGATTTGCATTTGCATTTACAGTCAAACCTGAACACTGCAGTGCTCCATGTGTGATCTGAACCGTAGCAACTTCTTCCACAAACTCAGGCAATTACAGACCCATAAGTCTGACCAGCCTCATATGCAAAGCCATGGAAAGATTTATCATGGAACTAATAAATAAGGACATAGAGAACCTCAAAACACTGGACCCATCTCAGTTTGGATTTGGCAAGGGCAGGTCATGATTAATTAACCTGCTGGAAAAGGTCACCAAACACTGGATGAAAGTAAAACAGTACACAACACATACCTCAACCTGGCCAAAGCTTTGATACAATTCCTCACTTAGGCATAGTAGAAAAGCTAAATAAAATGTGGACAAGTCCCTATGTCACCTGCTGGATTACCAACTGTCTCACAGATAGGACTCAGGAAACCAAAATTAGGAATGTTATAGCCACAAAGAAACCAGTCACCATTGGAGTCTGCAGGGGTTCTGTGCTGGGACTTCTCCTGTTTGGCATCTACTTCTCTGAAGTAAAACCCAAAACCAAAGAGCTCTTGCTGACTAAGTTTGCAGGTGACTGCAAGCTAGGAGCAGTCACTGAGTTTCCCAATAACTTAGCCAGAAAGGCTTGACCCAAATGGATAACTGGTACCAAAGTAATGGACTGAAGCAAAATGCCAAAAATGTATTATCATATCCTTTGGGAAGTCATCTACCCCAGGAAACTACCACATTGTCAATACACCTCCTAAGAGTTGACCCTGTTGTTTGGGATTTGGGAACTTATGACGACAATGACCTAACATTTGACCAACATATGTACATTGTCATAAGAAAGTTTTTATATTGTATAGCTTATAAACAAAAGAAGTGTGTCTAGATCTAGAGGTGTCAGTGCCCACCTTTATTCAGCCCTCATTAGACCAATCACTGAGTATAATGCCCCTTTTGGCATGTATCTGTCCAGACACAAACAACAACTGGAAAGCCTACAGAGATACCTTACTAAAAGGATGCAAGGCCTAAACAATATGTTCTCAATGAAGTGTGTCAAAGCCCTGTCACTATACTCATATGTTACAGACTGCTAAAAGGTGACATGTGTCTGACATACAAGGGACCCTTCGACCCATTACTGATGGATTTGGTGCACATCAGCAAGTCAAATAGCATCAAAAATACTCAGTCTAAGGATCTAAACCTTTTCTCCAACATCAACAGAACAGTTTGGAGAGACAGGTAAGAATTGCAGACTATGCTGTTGCTCTGGAATAGACCTCCCCATCCATGTAAAACAAAGTTTATCTCTGTCCATACTGAAAAGCTTGTGGTACGGGATTTTAACTTTTGTTATTTTCATCTCGCAAAAATAACGTTCAGGATTGTGGTCTTTCCACATTTGAAAGGGGATCCATATATATATATATATATATATACACACACACACACTCACACACACACACACACACACACACACACACACACACACACACACACACACACACACACACACACACACACACACACACACAGGGATAAAGAAGGTGTCTCCCACCACAGATCTTCCAAGTCATTTACATTTTTGATCTATATTTATTGAGGTTGTATTCAAACAGAAGGATTAATTATTCAACAGGCCTCATCAAGTACCACTTTAAAGGTTATATTCTTAATGTTTGATGGTGATGTTTCACTTGATTTATATTATTAGCCTTAGTTAGTTTTATAATTATGTTTGATTACGTTCTGAGTATAAATATATTCTTTATGTCCATTTTCTCCTGTTTTGATGAACTATGCCTGCAGATCAACCTGTTTGCTATTTTGTTCTTTGCATGTTTGTTTTACTAAATTCAGCTAGTTTACCTTGTACCTTGGCCATAGCTAAAAAATGTCCTTTCTTCCGGTTAATTCTTCCAGTTCATTTATCCAGCCATCTAAAGAATACATAGATAAACAAATATTATGTTCTTTAGAAAAGCATTTCAGTACACAGGGTAACCTTTTTGAATATAACCTCAATAAATATAGATCAAAAATGTAAATGACTTGGAAGATCTTTCACTTTGCAAGACAACACAGACTCCTGAATTCTCCCTCCCTTTTATAATCTGTTTGCATATTGGTCTGGCTGGCTGTAGAATTAGGAAAAAACATTAAGGGAACAACTAATAAGGCTGAAATCAGTTGGCCAGGCTATTAAAATCATGTAGTCACAATCCTGATGCATTCCTTGTTGGGTTGCAGTTCTACACACAGTCTAAGAACAAATTCCTAGTTTTCAGCCTGGGGTCCAGGCACTAAAATATGTCTGGCAAGTCAAATGAAAAGGAAGAACGTGAAAAGGATGATTTATAACTACATGCCAAGTAACAAATAATTTGAATATTTTTTAAGTTTCATAGATTGTAAAAAATAACTCGGTCAATTTAAAGTGTAAAATCATTGAGGCTACTAGAAGTTCTTTCACTTTGAAACTGGATTTGCTATACTACACAAAGTGTAAGAATTCACTTCTTTAATAATGTATTTGTCATGCTTACAGGCTTTGTTTCTCCCATAATACAGTTGTTTACTTTTAAAAGGGTCTTAAAAGGTCACCTTGCTAAAAAAAAAATCACTGATGTTTATTAATTAACTATATCTGATAGTTGTTTTATGTTGAGCAGTGTTTCATTTTTTGAAAATAGGCATGGGTTATTTGTTTTGAATTATTTGTTACTGATGTAAATATGGAACTTTTGGACATCACACTGGAAGATATAAGGGGATCCTTTATTAAATATAGATTATTTAGGAAAAGTACTTTAGCCAGTAACTTTTTGCACACTAGTAACACTCATCCCCCTTATCTTGTTCAGTCATTACCCTCAGGTGAGTTTAGTACATTAAAAAAATACTTTGAAGCCCTTTCAGGAGTGACACAGAAGGCGGAGTCTAAATTACTGGAGAGATGACATTCTAGGTGTAAAACTGAAATATTTGGTGATGAGAGGAATGATAGGCCAGTTAGATTTGCATCCTTTTCCTCACATGTATATTGGGACGATCAAGATGAACATTTATATTCTGTGACTCAGTAAACTATGTTCACCCAAGTGTTTATTGATGTTATTAAAATGAATTGGCATATTCTGATGTCAGACACTGTGTTAAGGAATGTACCCAAGCTACCTGTTTTTGTCATATTGCTGAGGTTTGAACATCGGCAACATTTTGCCTTATAAAATTGCACCTAAAAGGAGAATGGTGAGGAATTCTGATATGTTTAGATCTGACAGATGTAATGTGTGGAAATATGTCTTGCATGAGTGAGTTTGGGGTTAATGTCAAAGTCAGTCTGGTAAGGTGGTGCATGAAATGACATGCAGTCATCAAAATGTGTAATGGTATACTGGAGAAACTAAATGTAAAGTTAATGTACAAATTCAAGAGTATTTTTCTGACATTAAGAAATAAGATTCTAATAAGCTAATTCTATTGTCTATCATATACTTGAATGGCACAATAAAAATATGAATCATTTTGGGTAAACTGTTCTTGAAAGTATTAATTTATCCAGGGGGAAGTGACACTGTTTGTGCTTTAAACATTTTAGAAGCATAAAAGATTTTAAAATTCAGAAGAGAATCATGGCACCTCTTGGATTACATAATGAAATTGCTTGGCACTGTTTGATTTGATAGGATGCATTATTTGAGAAATAATGCTTATTACTATCAAAGTGTAATAACCAGTTGTTTACACAGACATAGACAAATAGCTGGTGCCAGAACCATGGCCTAAAACTCAATGCAAAAAATGCATAATTATACCCTTTGAGAAGATGACTATCCCTGCAGATTGCAACCTTAATAACACTCTCCTAACAGTAGACCTAGTGGTAAGGAACTTAGGAATTCAGGTTGACATTAAACTGAACTTTGATCACCAGTAAGGGCATGGCATCCAGATTTAAGGAGATCATAGTCCCACTATAATCAGCCCCCATTAGACCAATAATTGAGCACACTGGACCCTTCAGCATGTATCTGACCAGGCATTTGCAACAGCTGGAGTAGCCAGAGAGGTTCTTCACTAAAATAATACAGAGATTTAAATAATATGTTCTGTGTGGACTACCTCAAAGCCCTGTTCCTGTACTCTGTCTCCTGCAGACTACTGAAGGCAATCTATGCCTAACCACCAAGGCATTTTCTAATCCAGCCCTGCTCGATCTGCTATACATTCGCAGAGGGAGAGGTATGTGTCTCAGACAGTACCCCTTCTCTGGAACAGACTCCTCATTCATGTGAAACAGAACTCTTCCCTAAGTCTATTCAAATGCAATTTGGGCCAATGGATAGGAAATCACAAATTCACTCCTAGCTTGTTGCCTGTGTCCCTTATGGATGAGCTACTAGATACCCTAAGGCACAAGCACATAGTTCATAGGTTCATAGGTTCATACTAGGCTATCTGCCCTAGGGCATTTATAAGCCTAGCCAGAATGTGTTTGGCTTTCGCCACCCATTTTAAATTTATTTTGTTATGCCCTTTTTTGAGGTTAGTATACTGTGCCTCTGTCTAACAGTGACACAGAAGTGATACCCGGGGTAAACCTACGATCTCCCATCCACTCATCAAGATTCCTCTTGAAGAGAGTCAATGAGAGACTCTGCCTAACCTGGACTGGGATTTTATTCCAGAGTGAAGGGAGCCTCTGGGTTATGAATCTGTCCCTCCAGCATGTCCTATTTATTTCAGTGCTGAGGTTCAAGTCTCTCGCGCCCGTAGCTCGATGGGATTTGGATTTTCTGAGGTGCAGCATGTCCATTAATTCCGGGTTGGACATGGCTTTATTCGTCAGGCACAGATCGCCTCTGAACAGGCGGTATGCCACTGAGTAGAGCTGGAGTTTCTTTAACTGGGCAGCATATGGCATCTGTTTGAGCCCTTTGATCCTCTTGGTGAGGTACTTTTGGGGTCTTTCCAGTTGCTGCAGGTGTCTGGTAAGGTACATTACAAAAAGGCATTGTACTCAATTATGGGCCTGATGAGGGATGAGTAAAGAGGCACGATGACCTCCCCTGATCTAGATGTGAATCCCTTCATGATTAGGTGGGCTATATAAAATGTTTTCTAACCACTTTGGCCACGTGGTTGTCAAATGAGAGATTGCTATCAACTTGGGTCCCCAGGTCCCTAATTACTTCTTCTGTACTTAATGGATTACCACCTATGTGGTAATTTGTGGGACTTTGTTTTGCCAAAGGGATGACTATACACTTTTGGCATTTAGCTTGAGGCCATGGCTCTGGCACCAGTTGTCTGTTTCTATGAGGCCCTTTTGGAGGATGCTTGTGTCGGCTGGAGAGTCGATTATGGTGCCCAGTTTGCAGTCATCTGCGAACTTGGTCAGCCACAGTCCTTCCGTGTTGGCCTGTACCTCCGAGAAATATATACCGAACAAGAGAAGTCCCAGGACTGAGCCTTGTGGGACACCACTTGTAACTGGTTTGGAGTCTGACATGGCTCCAGCAATTCTAACCATGTGGGTTCTGTCCTTGAGCCAGTTTGCAATCCATCTAGTGACATAGGGGTTTATATTTAAGCTGGTGAACTTATCTATAATGCCCGAGTGGGGTATTGTATCGAAGGCTTTTGCGAGGTCCAGATAGGCTGTACGGACCACCTTCCCCTCGTCAATGGCCTTGGTGACTGTTTCAAAGAACATAGTAAAGCCATTCCAGCCCATGGGCATTGATAATTAGAAAAATTGGGGCATGAATGGCTAGGCTTAAAAAGGCTCTAGGACTGTTAGCTTAGTAACCACCTATGATCCTGTGAATTGCAGAATTAAGTACATTTAAATGTATTTAAGTAAATGTGTGAGTTTAGTTAAGTTAATGTTGTAAGAGTTGTGGTGAGAAAGAGGCTTCAGAAGGCAGTGAGGGATATCATCAGAATTAATGACAGACTCATGTCAATCAGACTCCAGTGAAATGACAGGGCAGTATGCATAATATCAGCCTATGCCCCACAGCAAGGTTGTGATAGTGAGGAACATAGTGCATTCAGGCAGCAGTTGTAGGACCTACTGGACAAAACAGGACAAAATGAATTGGTGTTGATAATGGGTGACCTGAATGCACATATTAGGACAGACAGAACAAGATATGAGGATGCCTGGGCAACAGGAATAAAAAAGGAGAGGCCATCCCAGACTTCTGTCTAGAAAATGGCTTGGTAGTAGCCAGTGCATGGCTCAGAAAGAGAGACAGTCACAAGATCACATACAAGAGTAGTCAACATGCAACTCTGGTAGACTTCCTCCTGATAAGGAAAAGGCACTAGGGTAGAATCCATGATTGCAAAGTAATCCCCAGTGAAACAGTCAGCCCACAGCATAAACCACTATTTGCCACAATCAGCTGCAAGCAGTGGTCAGAGAAGGCTCTAAGGTCAACAGAGACCAGGCTGAAGACCTGGAAGTTAACCGGAAAGAAAATACTACAGTTCAAGGACTTTATCAGGGCTCTAGCACCCCAAGAAGAAGTGGAAATAGGTGGAGTTGAAGAAGAATGGCAGTGCCTAAAAACAGCATGCATTAGGACTACAGAAAAGATATGTGGCCTGCCAGGTATGGAAATAAGGTACATAAGGAAAGCTGGTGGTGGAATGCAGAAGTCCAGGAAGTCATCAAAAGAAAGAAGGAGAGCAGGAAGAAGTGGGAGATGGAAAAGACTGAGCAGAATAGGAAGGACTACTGGTTGGCTAACAAAGAAGCTAAGAAAGAAGTTGCAATAGCAAAGAACAGGGCATCAGAGGCCCTCTGCCAGCTTCTGGAAAGTGACTCAGTAAGTGCCACAAAGCAACTATATCAGGTTGCAAGGCAAAGACAGAAAGATAAAGAAGATAGTTAGACACCCTTCATAAGGAATGTCAGCAGCAACCTGCTCACCAGTCCACAGGACATCAAAGGAAGACGGAAGGAGTATTTCCAGCAGCTTCTGAATGAATAAAACCCCACAGAAACTGTACTGCCCCAGAAACAGCCTATGATGAGAGAAGAAGAGGAGCCCACCCTAGTAGAGGTAAGAACAGCACTAAGGAAAATGAAGTCAGGGAAAGCAGCAGGCTCAGATGAGGTCACAGCAGACATGATAAAGATGCTGGGTGCGATAGGGGAGAAATGGCTCCTGAGGGTACTCATAGCAGTGTGGAGAGAAAGGTGTATCCCAGATGACTGGAGAATAAGCATACTTATGCCAGTGTACAAGAACAAAGGGGGACATCCACAACTGCAGGAAGTACAGAGGCATCAAACTCCTATCACATTGCATGAAAGTTCTGGACAGGGTGATAGATAAACAGATATGCAGAGTAGTAGAATGTAAGATGGCAGATGAGCAGTTTGGATTCAGATCAGGATGCAGCACAACTGACCCAATGTTTGCAGTGAGACAGATACTTGAGAAGAAGCTAGAGATGAGGAGAGAGCCCAACTCGGCATTCCTAGAGTTGGAGAAACCATACAACAAGGTCTCAAGAAAGCTGATCTGGGCAGTACTGTGGTGGTTTGAAGTCTCAGAAACATTGGTAGAATTAGTGCAGGCTATGTACAAGGACCCAATGACTCAAGTATGAACAATGTTCGTCCTCAAAGAGAGGTTCCCAGTGGGAGTGGGTGTACACCAGGGTTCAGCTCTGAGCCCACTGCTGTTCATACTGATGATGGACTACATTAGCAAACAGGCCAGAGGGGACAGATCAACAAAGTTGCTGAATGCAGATGATGTGGCATTACAGGTAGACTCTGAGCAAGAACTTCAGTAAATGATAGGAGAATGGAATGCAAAACAGAAGACACATGGGATGAAACTAAACACAGATAAGACAATGTGATGGCAGCAAATTGGGAAAATCAGAAGAAACTGATAATTGAGATAGAAGGGAAGATAGTGGAAGAGGTAAACAGCTTCAGGTATCTGGGAGGGGTGGTTGAGGAGAAGGGAAATCTGAATGAAGAGGTCAAAGCTAGAATCAGAGGGGCTGCAGCCAAATGGCATAGAGTGTCAGGTGTAGTATATGACAGAAGAATGCCAAAGAAGCTGAAAAGTAAGGTGTACAAGACAGTGGTGCGACCAGTACTACTGTATGGTACAGAAACCTAGGCAGTAAAGGCAGAGCAGTTCAAGAAGCTAGAGGTGATGGAAATGAATTGCCTGACAAGGGTGGTAGGATGCACACTGTGGGACATACAAAGAAATGAGGACATAAGAGCAGAAGCCAAAGTAGCTCTGATTGCAGAAAAGATCAAAGAGAACACATTACAGTGGTTTGGAGATGTGTGTAGAAAAGCAGAAGACAATCTGGTGAGGAAGATTTGGGACAGACAGGAAGAAGGTAAGAAGAAACGAGGACATCCAGCAAACAGGTGGATGGATTGAGTCAAAGAAGATCTGCGACAGTCAGGCATGAGTGTTAAAGAAGGCAAGAGTGTGGCACTGAATCAAGAGATGGTGACAGTTAACACGATACTGAGACCTCATGTAGAAAATGTGAAAAAGGGGTCTGATAATGATGATGATGATGACATTTGACCCCTCAAGAAAGCTTGTAGCTAAGGCATTAGGTAGGGGAGAATAAAGTTATTTAATCAACTACTATAATGCATTCAAGTATAAAAACAAAACAAAATAAAATATATGTATATATATTTATAGAAAAACTGTGATTTAATTTCCAACTGTAGAGTTTTGTTTACACTGTAAAGGTTACAGCATTGTCTGCAATAGATAATCAGTTCAGCTTGGTTATGGCTACTTGACTGATACATTGGATGCAGTATTATCAGATGGTGAAAAAAACAGTATTTGTAGAATGCTTTTATCTACTGGGTATATATTGTAGGATAGAAAACTTTCATATCCAATGTTTTAGCCCATCAAATGTCAGTAAGTAAATAGACCATTTTTAAGTTCTCATTAATTCTGTTTCATTTAGTAACTCACCATAGATCTAAGAACATCTCCAATGGCTGACTAAGATACCACTGCCATGGTGTGGCAGACTGTGAGAGTATCCTTGGTTAATGCTTGTTTAATAATTCTAGAGAGTATCCTTGGTTAATGCTTGTTTAATAATTCTAGAGGTATACTACAAGTTGTAGGGGAATAGTTCCTTACATGGAATGCGTGCATGTCTGTATCCGGGGGAATAGCATCCTGCAGTCTTGCAAGGTTTTTGTAATGACCTTTCCTGGTATAAGAGTAATTTTTGACAGACAAACTGTATATTAAGGAAAGGCCAATTAACTTAACTTTATGCCAGTCTTTTAATATACATGCTTACATACCATATTACAGCATTTGCTATAAACCAGATACTGAATAATGGATATCTAAAACTGCATATTAAGGGTTTTTTCCTGTGAGATGCTGTTGCTGAATATCATAAGAACTGAAGCTGTCCCATAAATACGATGCAATGCAGCAAAGAATTTGCACGAATAAACTGTAGTCTTCTGATTTAAACAGTGAAACATTATAGCATTAAATTTTATATTGCATAAGTAAATGGTCTTACTTTGACTTGTCCCAGAAATATGGATGGTTCAACACTTGAGTGATTTTTGGACGGTCCTTTGGAGATTTACTTATCATCCTTTCTACTAAATCCTTTGCTACTTCATCAGTCACATGGTCCAGGGAGTATTTTCCATCAAGAATATTCATCTCTATTCCAGCTGTACTGTCTTCAAATGGGTGATGCCCTCTGGACAGGACGTAATATGCCAACATACCTGCTACCTTTGGAAAAAAAAATTGAAGATGATTCATCCATGTTTTCTGTATATGTTTCAATGCTTCAGATTAAGAAAATAAAAGCATTGGGCTGTGTAGCATTGACTGAGTGGTGTCGAAAGCAAAGTAATAAGCAATAACTGAAACATATTTGTATCTCACAAAGGTGAGATAAGCAAGTAAACACTCAATACTTAATACTTGCCTTAAATAATTAAACTAAAAACATGCAGCCATTCATTATTGAAAGTGTGATGCATCATTCAGTGGCTCTGCCTTTAACAGAGTTAATATAATTTGAAATTTGAACAAGTAGCTTGATTTTTATTTTATAGCCATCAGGTTTGATATTTTTTATCTTGAAAGTGCTACATTAAAAAATTACATTAAAGAGATGCCCAGAATAATAAGCATTTTAAATAAATATAATAATTTTTCCAGATAATGTTTTACATTGCATGGCGCTATAAGGAACACATTCCAGTATTCTGTTTGGTTAGAGGGAGAATAAGCAGGCTCCATCTCTAGTAGTACTTGGTTTTCTCAGCAGGAATGATGTTATTTAAATCTGGGGCACAAAGCTTTGGAAACATCCTGCAGTGTACGTTGCGTGCTTGAAAGCATTCTTCCCAGCCTCCAGTTATTCCATTTGCACAGTCAGCAAAATCCTCATACCACCTAGCTACTACTTGTTGGTTGTAGAAGAGAAGCACTGATTTATGATTGATGTAATTCATGCTTTCATATATATATATCTGCTCATTCAGATGCCCCCTCACAAATCCTACCTTCTTTCCTTGCCATTTCTCATTTTTCCCATTATTAGTACTGTCCCACTGTGGAGATGACGCTGTATCATGCCCTAAAAGAAAAATAAATGTGGTTATAGTTAAAAAAAAAAAATCCTTCTTATTTTTTCTTCTTTTGTTTTTGTATGTATGTGTGTTTGTGTTTATTTCTTTCTTAGCCACCTGTGAGCTTTCCTTTTGTAAATGATATTGGCTGTTCCAATCCCTTCAATTTTAAATCAGTAAGCCTTTTGTCATTAATGGCAGTGAGTAGAGTATCTAATACTCCAGTGTCAAATGTAAAGTAGATAATATGCCCAAAAGAACAATATTATACATATATATATATATATATATATATAATGTATATATATATATATATATATATATATATATATATATATATATATATATATATATATATATATATATATAGGAGTGCTACAGAATCCTGAAAGCCCAAAATCCTGAAGCTCAAAATCCTGAGACCAAAATCCTGAAAGTTCAAAATACTGATTGGGTTGTAGGAACATTTTGCTTGATTAAGTAGGTCTGATTTTAGTAGTCCACGGAACTTGGTTAAGATGAAGTGTCTTTAAGCTTGGGTAGAAAGGACTCCCATAGTCTGGGGCCAAGAACTGAGAATGGATGTTCAGCGGCATAAAGTTTGTGGGATTTGTGTTCAAGGACCAGTAGGATTTGGATTTGTGAGGTTGTATGTGAGGGCTTGTCTTATTAATTTTGAGGTTAAAGTAGGGAGAGTATGTTCATGTAGATCTCCTACCTCGGACTTCCATTTACCAAGCTTGTGTATACTGCTCTGTTTTCCTAAATGTAAAGCAAGCACAAATGTATATTGACATCAGTGTAATTTTATTCTCTCACTTTACTAGCTTATGTATTTATATATAGTTAATATCACACACTTTTTGTATCTTATTAATTGTTGCTTTATGTTTTTGTTATCTTATATACTCTGTATGAGTGGTCATATTATTGACTCTGGGGTGAGACTGAAATTGGTCAGAATTGATCAGTGTTCTACCCCGGTTAACAAGTTCAGTAAATAAATGTTTTTTTATTGTGGTAATGCACTGATCAAAACTGACCAATTTCAGGCAGAGCTTGGGTGAAATACAATATATTTTACAATATAATATATTTTACAAGATATGTAAATTTGCCTGTGTCACAAGCGACGATTCAATAAAGGGGTTAAAAGCAAAGATAAATAAAAGAGGGAGGTTGGCATAATGGTTAAGGTGTTTATTTTACAGGCACAAGGAGCAGGGTTTGATTCTCACATTATGTAACTGGTCAGGCATTTTATCACATAATCAGTGTTTCCCTACATTTAGCCTATCTTCCTAAAGTCAACTGCTCTGTCTCTCTCTTCCTCCCTGTTTCTTCACCTGCTACTTACATTCAGAGCATCAGGGTCATTCTTTTCCTAGAGTCTTGCATATGCCATCATTTTTTTTGAACACTATACAAAGTTAAAATCAGCTCTTGAACGCCTTTCAATGATGAGGCAATGTATGTAGATTTCAAATCTTGGCCATTTTTAGTATTTTGGAACCATATTTTCAAAATGGTATATATGAAATTGTGTCCTAAAAGCTAGGACAGTAAATTTTGTATTTGTGTTTCAAAACATGATTCTACAGTGAATGTGCAATATTACCTTTTTTGTAAGAATATATCAGAAATCTGAAGGAAAACACTAGAAAATATTACATTTTTAGAGTATTGCTTAAAGTTAATGCCTATTGTTTTCAAGGTTCAAGATATTTTTTTTCAGTATGAAACAAGATGTAGCATTTCTAAGCAAAAGCATTTTGTAAGCAATGTGTGAAACTTTTCTTCAACTTTTATGATGAAGAAAGGTCCTCCCCTAGTATTGCAAGTACAGTGGTTGTCACTGTAGAAACTAAGACTGGGTATTTGTACCTGAACTCTGCTGGAGGTGAAGTCATCTACCTCCCCATGCCCCTGTCCTACTAGTTACTGCTGGATGCAAGCCCCCCTCCAAGCTTCTGTAAGTAGCTCAATTAGCCCAAAAAATCCATAACCACTTGTGAGACAGGACAGTTGATAATCAACTGTGTGCACACCCCCCCCCCCCCACTCAAACACACTGGGTTCTCCATCCTGCAGTTTGCGCAGCTCTCTGCACCAAGTACAATTTCCCTTAAGAGCCCATAGGGAATGCACACTCTAGTCCCGGAGCTGGGCTTTCTCTCTAGGCTCCAAATAAGACTCCCCACTGACCACTACATAGCTGAGAACTTAGCCGGGTCTTCCAAACCAAGTCCTCCACCACCCTCTCTGTGAAATCATTGCTTTCAGTGTCCCTGTTCAAAGTAGCTGTCATACACACTCTTTTGAGATTTGGATTTTCACACACACAGTCACACACACACAGATGCCTGGGAAAGCCTGGAACCACTTACCCGCTCTGACATCTCCACCTAGAATATAAGGTAGATTCACTGCCACCACACCACCTGAAGCTGCCTACCTTAAGGCTCTTACAAGAGTACCCAATTACACTTACTAAAATTAAAACTTACACAAATGTGGTGTTAAGCAAGCAACAAGACTTTCAGGAATGCAGAGCTACAGTGCTACTAAATAAATGCAAGTACTCTCAAAGGTTTTTTTCTAAAAAGTCTAGCCACAATGAAAGATTTAGATATATTTAATAATAAATAATAAAAAAATGAAAATACTGAATATCTATTTACAATAAACACCAGAGTTTCAATCATAGGAGATATAAAAAGCAACACTGCTGGAAAGACTCAAAGAGATAAAGAAAACAACTACATTTATCTATTCTCATTATATTTACCTAACTGACTGAAGAATTACTGTTCCCTAGTTACTTACTAAAGCAAGGCAAGAAGAAAGTGGATGACGGTCTTATCAGGTCCCAAACTGAGTGCACACCTCACATCTCCCACTAGTATTCAAATATGATTTCAGCACTGGCTACAGAATGACATCACATCTGGTCACCTGACTCTGTGGTTCCCATACTACCCCGTCACTAGAAACTGAGCCAGGCTCTGGCACTGATGTGTCACAATACACACATAGAACTTTAGCTAATATTTATCACAGCATCTGAAAACTGTAAAACAATTGTGACACTTCCACCATTGCTACATAAACTAAAATGCTATTCCCTGGCAGTATTCAGACATGTGAGATAAAATCTTTATGGCCCAAACCAAGTCATTTAATTTTAGGTTATTGGTATTAAGGTTAGCTGGACTGAGCTTAACCCCTTTCCTTCCAGTGTCCCCTGTTAAAATATATACACTTCATCAGTTACAACAATACAGTCTGACATACGTGTATATTTCTTTTCTGTCCTGTAGAACCCACTGTTGATACAATTTTAACACAAGCAACTTTACAAATATATTTTAACACAAGCATCTGTACAAATTTATTTTTATTTTATTTATTTTACATTTGTTAACCGGGCTAGTCTAGCTGGATATATGTCCATTTTCAGTAGAGGCCCGGGGAGAAAAGCTCCACACATTAATCAACATTAAGAGACATATAAAAAGAATTTTAAGTAAATACGAATATACATTTGGTAATAAGAACAACAAATACCTAAGGCACTTGTTTTTATACTAGGTCAGTAGTAGCATAACATTACATCATCTAAAGATTAGCAGTTAGTTTTCAATAATCAGTCAAAGAGAAAGAGGTAAAGCAGGAGATTTAAAGGGATTAATGTAGTAATACAAGAGAGGGAAAGAGTGAGAAACAGTAGTCTAGTAAGGAGATGAGGTAGGAAGATGGAAAAGAGTGCAGGGGAGAGAAAAGGAGGAGTGAGGCAGAGCGTAAAAGTAGAGCAATGGGGCAAGAAAGGGAAATAGTGTGTATAGCTAGTAAGCATAGTATATAGTTATAGTTATCACAGCTATCAGTTTGATATTCAAATGACATATAATTCTTTACAAAACTCCAGCTAGCTATGCTGGCACATGTTACACATGCACTGCCCTACTCTCCCTGACACAGCTGGCAGTATCTCACATCATCACACATATTAAGATTTATGTATTCCTTAATTTCATCTAAATAATTATTCTCATCTTAGTCCATAATGTGTCAGTTCTTTTACACTTCAAAAATACATGTTTATTAGTTTCTTCTTTATGACAATAATTACATATTCTTTCACTTTTTTATATGGCATGTTTGCTTAGACTGGTAATTTCCTTATTGAGACTCTCCTTAAAAGATCACAACATTGTACTCTCTTTTTAAATCTATCATTTCTTGCTTTTATAGCTATGATTTTCACTTCCTTCAATGCTTTCTAAAGGTATACATAAAAATATTTCACCATTAGCTTTTATATCACTTCCTTTCATCTATTAAATCTTCTGTACTGATTTTCCACATTACAATTTTCTTTTGATATACTTTAATTTCTTCATTTATATACTGTTTTCCTCTTTTACAACTTTTAATTATATCCCATAATTTTTATAATTGTTTTCCAATAATAGACTTATTAAATTGCCATTTTTTCCTTTAACCATTTAAGAATCCTATATAAATCTAATGAAACTGCAAATACTACTGGATTTGTAAGTCCTAAACCACCATCCTCTTTTGCTGCATACAGCACACCTCTCCTTAGAGGAGTAAGATGAGATCCCCATATAAATGAGAAAATAGTATTAATATATTTTTCAATTGACAATGACATACCAAACGCATTAGCTATATATTAAATATTTCTTAATACAACAGAGGTAAGCAAATAAACTTTTTTTTCTTGAGAGAAAGTTTAAGAGACCTCCAAAAAGAACACATATTTCTGATTTTTTTCATAATGTTTTCCCACTGTAGCAATACATCTTGTTTTCCAAATGTAATACCTTTAATCCTAACTTTATGCCCTAAACATTTACTTTTTCTATGTCCAAACAGATACCAATTTTATTCAAACATAAATTAAACTTGCTTATAGCTTCTTCCATTCCATTCAAACGCTTAGTAACTATAATGATGTCATCTCCATATGATAACATTATAGGTATATCAATATCTTCTTTTGTTCTGTATCTAACATCATCATCTACTGAATTAATATACCTAGTTATTGCATTCATAACTAGTGAAAATATAATGTTACTAAAAGGACATCCTTGCCTATACCGCTTTTAATACTTATTTCTTCACTCAGCCATTCATTAATTAGAACTTTAACTTTGTTCAGTGTATATGCTGTAACACACATTTCTTATTTCCATACTTAAATTATAAGCTTTGAATATATCCAACAGTATGTGATGCTTAATAGTATCAAAAGCTTTGCTTAGCTCTCCTACCATAAAATCTTTTCTTGTCTATTTACTATGTCATCTACAAGTTCTCTAAAACTCATTAATAATTATTGACATCCTTTTCCTTTAACACTATATATTGAATCCAATAGGATATTCTTAAATTCAGATTCCATTCTTTTCTGTAGTATTTTTATAAAGATTTTATAATCAGTATTATTCAAAACAATAGGCCTCCAATTTCATATATCTTTTCTCTCACATTTTGTTCATACAAATTTAAAAATTCCACTACATAATTCCTTATATTTAAATCCTTCATTAAACCACTCATTGAATACTTTTATGAAATACATCTTTTGACTTACTGTCATGTTCTTATACATTTGATATTGTAAGCCATCCAAACCTGGTGATGTATGCACATTTGCTTGTCTTAATACTACATCTAGTTCTTCAAATTTTACACACACACACACACACACACACACACACACACACACACACATATATATATATATATATATATATATATATATATATATATATATATATATAATTTATTTATTTTTTTCAAATCTGTATTTTCTTGCTCAGAAAAAGTTTGTACTTTCCATGATATCCTTTTTTCTTTAATAGTATCTTTAAATAAATTTTTTATATGTTCTACAACAATATACATTATAGCTCTTTGGTCTTTCTGTACTATTCCTTTTTGTCTATTAATTTTCTCACTATATTTTCCTTAACTATTTTATTTAAATATGGAGCTATCTCTTCTTTTTCACATTGTAGGAGATATCTTTGTTTATACAACAGATTTATTTTATTTTTTTCTTGACTCATTGCAAATAACTTATTCCTTAAACTATTCATTTACATTCCTTTCTAAATTTTTAAGAAGTTCTTCCCTTAACGTAGTATAACTTTTTTCACTTCCTTTCTCTTTTTAACTTGTCATCATTGATAACATTTTTATATTTCTTTTTAAAAGACATCCACCTTTCAGACCATTTTTTTATAGAACTGTTGCATACTTATGTGAACTTCCCATAATACTAACTTTCTTTTTTTCACCCTCACCTACCCACTCTACTTCATTCTTTTTAGTCTTCTTTCTATCTTAACACTACTAACTTTGCCTCTGTAGACTATCCAGTAAGCTTTATGGTCTGAAAATCCTATGTCTAATGTACCTTCATTTTTATTTCACATCCTTCTGAAAGCAAAAAAATAATGTATGTGCATGCTATATATTCCTTTACTATATGTCCATAAATTGTTCTTCCATATTCTTAACTTCCCACATCTCATATTTTCTATAGCTTTTTTGCATCATTTTGTTTCTTTTTCTTTTTCCAGTTACAATTGAAGTCTCCTACTATAATAACTTCCATATTTATAGCAATGTAATTCAATATTAAGGCAGACAAACCTTCTCTTTGTTTATTAGTTACATATGCATAAAATGCAATTATTCTATAGACTTTATCCTCCATCTAACATCAATAACCATAATCTCAACCATTAAAATTATAGTAATATCAAGCACCTTAACTCTCTTTTTCATAGGTATTGCTATTCCTGAACATAAATCTTCCAGTATATCTTATTACCCCACATATATTCTGTTTGAAATCTTTTTTCCTTCATTAAAAATCTTGTAACTTCTTGTATAATGATTTCACTATCACATTTTACACCAGTCTATAATAGCTAGTTTTCTAACTATGCTCTTAAAGCTGTTAACATTCAATAATAATATCCTGCAATTACGATTATTTTTATTTAGAAAAAATATTCTAAGGAGAACAAATAAAACATTCATCCTTTTCTTTCTTCTTTTCCTTTGTGTTTAATACAGTAATTTTTCTCATTCTGACTTTCACTCTTTTACCTATAGAATTTTTCTTTTCTTTTTTTACTATATTCCAGGTAATATCTTCTTTTTCACTAACTTCAGTACCTTCTTTTATATTTAATTCTTGATTTTTATATGTCATACTTTTATCATAATTTTTTGACTGTTTCCTTCTGTATTTTTTCTACATGATTTTGTCCCTGTTCTTCTTCACTTACTACTTACAAACCCCTTGAATTTGTTCGGACGCAGTAGCTTCATATATTTCTACTGCCCTGTCTTTACAATCCATCCATATATGATCGACTGTATGGCATTATAACATTCTAACTCACATTTTTTGCATCATGACCTATAACATCACATATAAAACATTTCCTTTTTGTACAATCAACAATCAAATGATCTAATTTTCACAGCAGGAACAAGCTTTACATACATACATACATACATACATACAAATGTTTCAAGCATGGGCAATAAAGCCCTTCTAGCTTGCCAATATGCCAAAAACACTTGTTCCCATAATAAATGTCCAGGCTGTTCTTAAAAATATCTACACTAGTACTTGCTTTAAGGTAATTTGGTAGTCTGTTTCAAGAATCAGCTACTATGTCAGAGAACCAATTAGTTCATAGGTTCATAGGTTCATAGGTTAGTACTAGGCTAACTGCCCTTTTGGGCCATTAGAAGCCTAGCCAGTTACCCTCATTCCGATAGAATCTTCTACAAAGGTTGTCTGATGATTCTCTAGTACTATTTGATAACTCCAAACATTCCCAGAGGTAGATGTCCCTAAATGCCCTATATACCTGAATAAGATCTCCTTTTAAATATCTGTAAGAGACACTGTACAAGTTCAGATATTTTAGTCTTTCATAATAACTTAGATTTTCACATCCATGGATACCCTTAGTATATTTCCGCTGTACTCTTTCCAATTTATTCATGGTTGTTTTCCTATAGGGTTTCCATATTGTTATTCCATACTCAAGTTTGGGTCTAATGTAACTAACAAACAATGACTTCATTATGTTTGATTTCCTAGACTTTATAAATATTTTTAGACAGCCTATAATTCTATAACTATCATTAGCCAATTGGTTGATATGATTAGAAAAACTCACAGCTGAATCTCCCCATATGCCCAGGTCCTTAAATGAGTCTACAGTTTCAATCACTGTGTGCTGTATTAAATATTCACCTTTCAGTTTATATCTCCCAAATCTCATATGCTTAGATTTTGATGTATTTATGGACATATTATTCTCCTGTGCCCAAATGGTCAATTTAGTCAAATTATTTTGCAGACATGCCTTATCTGTAATACTTGTAATCAGTTTATCAATTTCAGATCATCAGCATATAGACTGTAGAACACCTCAGATGAAAAAGTAAGGTCTGAAAGATACAATCTAAACAATTAAGGGCCTAGTACAGAGCCCTGTGGGACACCTTGACTGTAACCAAGGATTTCACTTGTTCAGTTGGTGTGTGATACTTGCCATGTCTTATTTGTAAGCCATGCAGCTATCCATCTTATCAACAGTACATCAATACCTAGTTGTACTAATTTATTGATCAGTGTTTTGTGCATGACCCCGTCAAATTCTGAAGTTAAATCTATATAAATCACATCACAGCACAATTTTTCATTCATAGCTGTTATTATATTGTTATAGAACATCACGTTACAGGTGGTAATAAATCTAGTTTAAACATATGCATGCTCATATATGGTTTCAAGTCCCAACCTATCCAGTTATGACAATAACTTATCCAGTATTACATTCTCCATTATTTTTCCACAACATGAAAGAAGACTTAAGGGTCTATATGATTCTGGGTTTATCCTACCCTTTCCCTTAAAGACAGGTTTAATAAGTGCATGTCTCCAATCTTAAGGAATCTCCCCATATTTATATGACCTAGTGAATAATAGATGTAATGGCAGTGTAAGTTCTTGCTTAAGTGTTCACAGGTCATTGTTACTTATTCTGTCTCCTCCCTGCGCTTTGTTTGGATCCAGTTTGCACAGTTCTTTTTCAATATAATCTAATTTGATTCCAGTATCTGGGGTTCCCTGGATGTCACTAGGACAACTTACCACCCCTTTTGTGGATCCAAACTGTTTTGCATAAAATTTTGTAAATATATCTATAATCTGTTGTGTCTAATAAGAATAAATTTGCACACAGTTTATCAATTTGTGTATCTTTACTCTTTCCACATCTTATGTATCTGTAAAAAGGTTTCCTATTATGCTCAATATCTTTATATAAATTTTCTTAAAATTTTTCTTGATCTTGTCTAACACTATGCTTAATTTGTTTGTCCAGCTCGTTTATTTCAGTTTTCAAAGTTGTAGTTCAACCTCTCTTCCATTTCTTATATTTTTTGTCTCTCACCTTAATCAGGTATCTTTTCTTATGGAAATATACCCCCCTGATGTTACGTGCCTAGATCCTGATGTTAAACATTTTTTTTTACTTTTTGCACTCAAACAATTTCTCTTTCAAAACTTTCCACATTCCATCTGCAGTTTTTCCACTGAACACCTCACTCCATTACTTTTATATAGTAACTGTTTTGCTTCGCTATAATCTCCAATTAACCTTCTGTGCATTGGCTTAGATTTCAGTTTGGCAGAATTATCTAGCAACAAATTAACCTTTATGACCCCATGATCACAGCACATCAATGGTGGTAAAACTTGACTTGAAGTTACATTAATTTCTTTGAGAACACAAACAATATCTAGTATATTCCATCCCCTGGTAGGTTTTTTTACAATCTGAAGCATTTGTTGTTCCTGAATATACTCTGTGAATAATTTATTTACTAATGTTGTTGAATCAATATTATTCCAGTCTGTTTCTGGTAAATTTAAGTCCCCAGCTAATATTATTCTTCCCTCCTGTGTTTCATGTAAGAAATGTATGAATTCCTCTAGGTCATCTACTCTTGACTTTGGTTGTCTGTACACTCCAACAATTATTATATGTTCCAGGCTTGTCTTTGTTGTCACAGTTACACAGTCTATAGTATTGGTGTTATCATTGAACATGTAATAATCACAAGTCTCATAGCTATCTTTAATCCCTATCATGACACCTCCACCTGATTTTTTTGTTAGAAGCTTTGAGTTGACCCCAATATTTGACAAGACCTTTGTGACCATTTATATTTATAATATTAAGGATATGAATGATTTTATCATTTTCTATTTTTAGTACAACATAACAATCCCAAATACCTGCCTATAATCTCACCTCTTAACCTCCTAGCCCAAGAAATCTGTACAAAGCCTGACAATGGTCCAGAAATAGGGACAGGTTTTAAATATTGCTCTCATAAGCTTAGAAAGCAGCTAGTATAACAAGGTTTGTGTTAAAATGTATTATCTAATGGATATTAAGTGTGAAATGCAAATGTATGTCATTATTTAGTGATTTCATTCCTCATAACATCCCAGCACTTTGCGAAAAAATGAGAAATTTTATGAGGAACAGACTGAAATTTTGACACAAGAATATGGACATTCTGTAAAAATCTGGATAGTTGAGAGGTACGTCTATAATCATCTATTGTATTGTCAAAAACGTCAGAAATGTCCAATGCATCTTTACATATGCTACTTAAATGGCTTTTCAAAGTCTCTTTTTCAATTTCTCTTCTAAATTGAACATTAATTTTCTTTAGTTTTTCTGAAAAAAGCTTTAACTGCATAATCATTCCATAGAGTTCACTCTTTCTTATTTTCATATTGACTCAAAATTTTTCCATTGCCTGATCATTTTCAAAAATTAGATCACAAAATGTTTCTTTGCTTATATTAATGGAAGCTCTTACCTCTGCTGGAGAAATTCCTAAAGGTGAAATAACACTGTCCCATACCTTATATATTTCTATTTCTCTTTCTTCCTTGGAGAAAATCCTACTAGTATAATTTCTTCTTTGTTTTGTAACAGTTTGCTTTTCTGAGGTTCCTTTTTTTTCTTTTTCCTTAACCATATCAGAGTACGTTTTGTCTTACCATCTCCTGTTTTTTGTAGCAAAAGTGCCTCTTCATTTTAAATTTTGTCCATTATATCTATTTTAAAACATTGACATTTTATTTACTCAAAATTCATAAGGTCAAGACAAGGACAGCAAAACTTCAAAAATCCAAACTCCTGGAATGTTCCAATTTCACTCAGGGAAACTAACCACTGGGCCACCACTGTAGTGTGATTTCAGAGTTGGTATATTTAGTCAGGGGGTTGGGGGCACAGCATCCACATGAGGGTGTGTGGGGATGAAGTCCTCCATGCTGGTGGGTTTAATTTGCTTCTGTTCATATAGTAGTCATTGGTGGCCCAGTGATTAGTTTCCTGGAGTAAAATTTCAACAATTCAGGAGCTCAGCATTCTAAAGTCTCAGCACTGTCTCGATGATTTGAAGGCTGACATTTTAAAGTAGACCCAGTTATTTTTCATCAAAGTACTTTCTATCATTATGTTCTAAATCTTCCAATGCATCATTATATATTCTTTTATATTTTCTTTCTTTACTTTTCTCATATCATATTGTCACTGTAAACACATTTTTTATATTTTTCCTTAAATATCATTCACCATTCAGACCATTTTTTACAAAATGTTCTTATAGTAATATAATCTGTCCATAAATGTATTATTGACATTGTTCCTTTTTCATTCCATGCTTTCTCTTTTATCCTTTTTATTCCTTTGCCTATTTTTATATATTCCTTGTTTTCCTTTATCTCTAGCCATGTTGCAAGATGATCAGAAAATCCTGTTTCAACTACCTCCCCTTATCCTATAACTAAACCTTCTGATACTATAAAATAATCTATTTTGGTTCTATACATACTCTTTTTGTAAGTCCATTAATTTTTATCTCAAGGTTTTAACTTACCACATCTTATAACTTCTAACATTTTCTTATATCATTTCCTTTCTTTTTATGCTTCTATTCTCCTGTTATAATAATATTCATATTTATCAATACATAGTCTAAAGTCTGTTGAAATAAGCTTTCCCTTCTTTACAGCATATAATTTTATACTTCTGTAAACTTGTCCTTTCCATTTTAAATCTGAAATGATTAATCTTCCCATAGTTTGCTAAAGTTACATCTAAACTCTTTACTGTATTTCTACAGTATATGGCTATTTCAGAACATCTCTCATTTCCCAGATTCCAGATTATCTTTCCTCTCCATAGTTTCTCTGTTTATCTTTCTTTATTTGTTAAAAATCATGCGTCTTCTAATATAATTACATCTACATCACATGAATTACACCACTCCAGAATTCCTATTCTTTTTACCATATTCTTAATACTATTCACATTTACAGAAAGCACTCTAAATTTTAAATTTTCCCTTTTCCTTAAATTCATGGTTTCTTAAATTCATAGGTAATTACCAGAGTAGCTTTCTGAATAGGCAATTCTGAGCCTAGCCAGTTTCCCTCTCCAAGGTGAGAACCAAACACTGTACTTTGTATCTGTGACTGAAACACCTTAACCATTATACCAAGCCCCAATCATTAGCTGTGCACATTCTTTTTCATCTATTTCATTTCTCTGTTGTACTTATCCCTTTAAATTTTCTTTTTATGTCTTTTACCTTTTTACCAATAGAATATTTTTCCCTCTTACTACCTCCCAATTTATGTCTTCTTCATCTATTTCAGAAACGTCTTCTGTCATCTTTAGTATTTTTTTCATCTTTTTTCTATTTCTACTACTTCTAAAATGTCTTCTCTTTATTCATTTTTCTTCTTTTTTCTTACACTTATTTTCATTTTTGCAATCCATTCATAAATGTCAAATTTTGTTATATTTATAAAATGTAATTCATATTTTAGCACCAGATCCAATTTCCCCACAAATATGACATTTTCTTTTGTCACAGTTACTTATCAAATGTTCTTTTCCACAAAAAAAATGTTTTGGGTTGTCCCCAGTATTTAACAAAACCCCTATTCCCTTCCACAGCTACCATGCTTGGTATATGCATATGTTTCTCTTTCTATTTTTAACACAACATTACAATTGCAGCCATCTGTCCATAATCCCCTTTTGTCATAAACTTTTACAATGCTCAATAAATCTTTACATAAAGCTTTCACATATCCTTTCAAAATCTGTCAATTGTACACGAGTTTTCTTTTTTTTAGTTTCCCTGTTAAATGCTTTTATCACATAAATATTCCATGGGTTATAGTCTTTCTTTTTATTCATATTCTCCAAGAAAATCTTACATTGAAAAAAAAACTGTCAAATATAATGTCACAAAATATCTCTGTTAATAAGAATAAATGTTCTTACTGCATGTGCTTTTACCTGCAAAGGAGCTATTAAATTGTCCCACACGTCATACACGTCCATAACTTTGTCTTCTTTACTTTAAATCCTTACCATATACTTCTGTTTTCATTCTCTTCTGCCTTCTTTTCTGCTACTCCCCTTTTGCCTTCTTTTACTTTCTCTGCATATGTTTTTTTTTCATCTCACCACTATTCTTCAGGATTGTCTCTACATCCTCCTTTTGTATTTTCTCCATAATGTTCCCCCAGGAAACATCTCCTTCATTTTCTGGCTCATTCTGTACCACTATTTCTTTATGTAAATCATTCCGCAACTCTTTGACTGGAAGGAGAATGGGATCCGAAGTTGAAGCAGCTTGCAAGCCATGAGGCATGCAATTAGAATTGGAGCAATATCCAGGAGTGAACTCAACAGGTCAGTGGTTATTCAAAGTTACTAACATTTGTTTTAAATGATTTTCAGTGGCAAACATGTGGCATAGCATTCAAAGTATTCAAAATAATTTCTGAGTTATTTGAAATGTCTGAGAGAGTGACATAATGATTAAAGTATTAGAAATAATCCCTGAAGTGTTTAAAATGTTTGAAAAGGCTAAAATGTCCGAATTTTTTTGCAATGTATGACTTTTTCGCAGTAGCTAATACTTTTCGAAGGGTACAAAGTGTTCAAGTCATTTGCAGTGTTAAAGTAAACATTTTGGGGGAGATTGTTGTGCACTTGAGCAACATTACAAATACCAGATTTATACTTATCTTTAAAAGAACTTTATTGTTATGACAGAGGGATTTCACAGACCTCAACTGCTGGTGTTTGATAATAATATTGCAGAGAACTGGCAAGTGTTTGAGCAAGAATATGATATTTTCATATATGCTGCATTTTCTGATAAAAAAAGCATATACAAGAACATTTATACTTCTCAATTTAGCTGGCTCAGAGGCCATTGAGTGAGAATGCTCATTTGTGTATGCACCTGCTGTATATGCAGTGGAGGGGGAAAATTACCATATTGTGATACAGGCTGAAACACAGTAAGACAATGAGTGCTTAAAACATAAATTTAGAGAAATGTGTAACCCTCAAATGAATATTACAATGGAAAGACACACATTTTACACAAGAAATCAAGACTGGTGAAACTATTGCAGCATATATTACTGACTTAAGAAATAAAAGATGTAGATTTGGTGATCTACTAGATGAGCTCCACAAGGGGGGATCCACCTTGTATCCGGGAACTACTGCCCCATCAGTCTGATGAGCCTGATCTGCAAGGCCATGGAACGTATTATCATGGAACTTATAAACAAAGACATTGGCAACCTTCAAACACTGGACCCCATGCAGTTTGGGTTTGTGAAGGGCCGATCTTGTCTCCTGAACCTGATTGACTTTTTTGAATCAGTCTCCAGAGCCGTGGACAAGGATAAGGTGGTCCACACAGCCTATCTGGACCTCGCCAAGGCCTTCGACACCATCCCTCACTCTGGAATCATAGATAAACTTACTAAGCTGGGCATTAATCCCTACATCACTCGATGGGTTGTCAACTGGCTTACTGACAGAACCCACACTGTAAAAGTAGCCAACTCCAAATCCAGCTCCAGACAAGTGACAAGTGGAGTACCTCAATGTTCAGTCCTGGGACCGCTCTTGTTTTACATCTACTTCTCTGAAGTACAGGCCAACACTAAGGGACTCTGGCTAACAAATTTCACAGATGACTGCAAACTGGGAGCCATTATTGAATCCCCAAATGATGTGGATATTCTACAAAAGGGCCTTACAGAAACAGATGCTTGGTGCCAGAGCCATGGGCTCAAGCTCAATGCCAAGAAATGTATAGTTATCCCCTTTGGGAAAAACATGCACCTGTGAATTACCACATAGGTGGCAGTACACTAAACACCGAAAGTGTGATAAGAGACTTAGGGACACAGGTGGACAGTGGTCTCCCTTTGATAACCACATCACCACAACAGTCAGGAAATCCTTCTTTGTGGCACACCTCATCACTAAGGGCTTTTCATCCAGAAAAAAGGATGTCATTGTCCCACTGTACTCATCCCTCAATAGACCTATTATAGAATACAATACCCCGTTTGGTATGTACCTCTCAAGACATCTGCAACAACTGGAAAGGTGCAGAAATACCTCACTAAAAGAATCACAGGCCTAAAGCAGATGCCCTATGCTGACCGTCTAAAAACTCCACTTATATTCTGTCACATATCGTCTACTCAGAGGCGATCTCTGCTTAACATACAAGGCCATGTCAAACCCAGAGCTGTTGGACATACTACACTTAAAGAAATCCCAATCTCTCAGAGACACGCACTCCAGGGATCTAAACCTTGTCATCACAATGAACAAAACATGCTGGAGGGATAGGTTTCTGACCCAGAGACTCCCCAGACTCTGGAATAGACTGCCCATACATGTCAAGCAGAGCGCCTGTTTGGCCCTCTTCAAAAAGAACCTTGATGAATGGATGGGAGATAGGAAATTCACCTCGGAGATTACGTCTGTCGCTCTGCTAGACAGGAGTCCAGGGAAGTAAATATTGTGGGAAGAAATAGCCAGGGAATTGTTATGGCTAGGCTTGTACAGGCCCTAGGGCTGATAGCCTAGTACCAACCTATGAAACTATGAACCTATGAAAAACTGTCTTATATATGTTGTTAATAATGATGTAGTGAGAAAGAGTTTGTTTCAAGATAGTAAATTAACATTGAGCAAAGCCACTGCGATTTGCCAAACATGAAATTACAGAAAAGCATATGAGTATGCTTACAAATGAGAAAAGCATGTTTGCAATATCTGCTAGTGCAAATTTTGATAGTGTGCAGCAGAAAGTTAAGATAAAAAAGAAATATAAACCGAGAGGCAGTGTCACACCCAACCTCATTGTTAAATGTCGCAACTGTGGAGGCAGTCATCAACCTAAATGAAGAAAGTGTTTAGCTTTTGGTCAGCAGTGTCACAAATGTAAAAAGTGGAATCATTTCAAAAGGCTTTGCAAGTCTAAAGTGTTGCAAACTTATGTTAAAAGAATGTATCCAAAGAACCAAGTTGATCAGATAGAGACTGTAACAAACTCCGAGAGCTGTGAGCAAGCTTTCTATATTGATGGTGACTCTGTGACTGATGAAACAGTTAATACAGTAGATTATCAGTTGTCAGCAAAGAGTGAAATATTTTGTACTGTAGAAAATAATGGAAACCTGCAGAGCTTAAAGTAGATACTGGATCTAAGTGCAATATTATATCAGCACAAATGTTTGCTAAAGTAAAAGCTGGTGAGAAACTTGATTCAGCAAAGTGTGAAAAACTAGTTGCTTATAGTGGTGGTGAAGACATCCAACCTGATGGCAAGGTAGTTCTTTCGTGCCATTCTGGAAACAGCTATGACTTGCAGTTTTACTTAGTCAAAATATATGTGCAGTTGCTGTTACGCCTCAATGACAGTCTGAGAATGAGGCTGATTTCATTTAATATAGCACACTTGTTGGGTGGGGGTAATTTACCCTTACCCACGTGGTTTGGGTGGGCGTGGTTTGGTCCGAGAGGACAAAACAAAAACAACCGTAAATACAGCATTACCCCACACCAGAAGTGGGTTATTGCTATTATACTCATGACATTATTTAAGAAAGAGTCTACGGAGAAAGCAGCAAGATCTCCGTTTTTTTTAATGTTTTTGCTATGTTAAATGGGTTTTTAAACCCATTTAACATAGCTGAGACAGTGTTTTAAAGAAAGTTATACTTATAAAAAAGTCCGGGCTAACCGGACCTTTGTATAATAAAGAGATTCACCACATAAATATGAATAACAACGATAAGTTTACACAGAGTAATTTTAGTGAATATGCTGACATTTCTAAAGATGAGCTTGGTAAACTTCCAGTCAGGTATTCCATGAAGTTAAACCATGAAGTAAGTCCAGTTGTCAGACCAGCACAGATGTTTCCAGTAGCAATGCAGAGTAAAGTAAAAGCAGAAATAGACAAAATGGTGAATTTGCACGTCCTTACTCTAGTAGAAGAACCGATTGAATGGGTATCCTCCATGGTCGTAGCTTATAAGAAAAGCTCAAATGATATTCGAATATGCATTGATCCAAGAGACTTAAACCACTTAAGCATCCTCATCATCCAATGCATAGAGTAGAAGAGGTAGCTACTGTCAGGTCAAATTCCACTGTTTATTCAGACTTAGACACAAAAAGCTCTTTTTGGCAAATTTTGCTTGATCACAAATTTTCATTAACTACATTCAGTACACCATTTGGCAGACATAGATTTTTGAGAATGCCATTTGAAATCAGTTCTGCTAGTGAAGTCTTTCAACATGCCATGGAACAAATTTTTTCTGTTTATCCATGTGCTACTATAGTAGATGACATTATTGTTTATTGTTGGAGGAAATGGTGAAGAAGAACATGATAGAACATGACAGAAATCTCAGGAATGTTCTAGACCATACATGTGAAGTAAATCTTAAACTGAATCCTCAGAAATGTGAATTCAAACTGAAAGAAGTTACTTATGTGAGACATTTGTTTACCAGTTCTGGCTTACAACCAGATCCATCTAAACAAACAGCAATTAATGAAATGCCAGTTCCAATGGATGTCACATCTTTACAACGTTTTCTAGGTATGGTCAACTATTTAGGAAAGTTCATCCCAGACTTGAGTGAGCTTTCTGCCCCATCACGTGAATTGACATGCAAAAAATATAAACTGGTCCTGGTTGGAACAACACCAAAGAGCATTTGATATTCTGAAGAAAATTGCTAGTCCACCAACATTGAGATATTATGATGTTCACAAACCTGTAACTCTTTCTTGTGGTGCTTCAAAATACAGCCTTGGCACTGCATGTCTTCAAGAATGTATACCAGTTGCTTATGCATCAATAACTTTAACCGAAGCAGAGATGCATTATGCAGAATTAGAGAAAGAACTTTTGGCAGTAGTGTTTTCATGTTTGACGTTCCATGATTATATTTATGCAAAACATACCAAAATAAAAACTGATCACCATCCACTAGTGAAAATTTTGAAAAAGCCAATACATACAGCCCCAGCATGATTGCAATGCATGATGTTAAAACTGCAAAAGTACAATTTCAGAGTTGTTTACAAAAAGGGCAAATACTTGTACCTTGCTGATGCTTTGTCACGCGCACCCAGACAAACGACAGAGCAGCATGAAAATGAAACAGCAGACTTTGAAGTCATGGAAGTCAGAAATTTTTCGTCAGCATGGCTTGATGAACTAAGAAATTAAACAGCTTCAGACCCACCTCTCCAGAAGATGAAAAACGTTAACAGTCAAAGATGGCCAACATGACAAAGTGGTTTACCACATGACATTCAGCAGTATTTTCCTTACAGAGATGAGCTTATGAAGGAAGATGGAATCATCATGAAAGGTCCAAAAGTGGTAATTCATAGGTTCATAGGTAAGTACTAGGCTATCTGCCTGCGGGCATCTATAAGCCTAGCCAGAATGTGTTGACTTTCACTGCCCCCTTAGATTAGTTCCCTGTACCTCTGTCCAGCAGAGCCACAGCAGTGATTCCCAGGGTAAATTTTCTGTTTCCCAACCACTCATCAAGGTTTATCTTGAAGAGTGTTAATGAGCGGCTCTGCGTAATGTAGATTGGAATCCTGTTCCAAAGCATGGGGAGTCTCTGGGACAGAAATCTATCCCTCCAGCACATCCTATTTATCATTGTGGTGAGGTTTAGATCCCTAGAGCATGTGGCTCTCCGGGATTTGTTTTTTTTTTTAGGTGGAGCATGTCCATCAATTCTGGGTTGGACATGGTCTTGTATGTCAGGCAGAGATCACCTCAGAGTAAGCGGTATGCAGTCAAGTACAGCTGGAGTTTCTTCAGTCAGGCTGCATAGGGCATCTGTTTGAGGCCAGTAATCCTCTTGGTGAGGTACTTCTGTGATCTTTCCAGCTGTTGCAGGTGTCTTGTAAGGTACATCCCAAATGGGGCATTGTACTCTATGATTGGTCTGATGAATGATGAGTAGAGGGGCACAATAACCTCTTTTGTTCTAGATGCGAACCCTTTTATGATTAGGTGGGCCACATAGAAGGATTTTCTAACCACCTTGGCAATATGATTATCAAAGGAGAGATTACTATGTACTTGGGACCCCAGATCCCTTATTACATTTTCTGTATTTAGGGGACTACCACGTATGTGGTAGTTTGTGGGTAATTAGTTTTTTCCAAATGGGATGACTATGCACTTTTTGGCATTTAGCTTGAGGACATGATTTTGACATCAGGTATCCGTCTCAGTGAGACCCTTCTGGAGGATGTCTGTATCAGCCGGAGAGTCAGTTATGGCCCCCAGTTTGCAGTTGTCTGTGAACTTGGTCAGCCATAGTCCTCCTGTGCTTGCCTGTACCTCTGAGAAGTATATACCAAACAGGAGGGGTCACAGGACTTAGCCCTGGGGGATGCCACTTGTAACCAGTTTAGAGTCGGACCTAGAGCCCACAACTCTCACCATGTGGGTTCTGTCCATGAGCCAATTAGCAATCCATCTCGTGATGTAGGTGTTTATGTTCAGGCTGGTGAGCTTGTCTATAATACCAGAATGGTATTATAGACAAGCAATTCCTAAAGCATTACAACAGGAATATATCAAAATTTTGCATCGTGGTCACCCAGGTACTGATATGACCAAAAGAAGGGCAAGAGGCATTGAATTTTGCCCTTCTATGTCCAAAGATATAGAAAAGGAAACTCTAGCATGTTCAGTATGCAACAGCACCAAACCGCTTCAACAAAAAGAACCACTTCAGCCACACCAAGTTCCTGAATTACCACGGTCGACGATTGCTACAGATATTTTTGAATGGAATGGTCAGCATTATTGAAACTGACCTACTTCCTAACATGATATCCAGTGCAGTCATTACAAAATTGAAGAGACATTTTTCTGTCCATGGTAGTCCACACAAAGTCATGTCTGACAATGGTGCACAGTTTGCAAGTCAGGAGTTCAGAAAATTTGCTGAGTCTTGAGACTTTGTTCATGTTACCAGTAGTCCTGAGTATCCACAAGCCAATGGTTAAGGTGAATGTGCAGTTCAGAGTGCAAAACAGTTGTTTTCCTTAACTTACTCGGTCTCAGAAACATTCCTCGAGACAACTTGCTTGGTTCACCTGCTCAGAGACTGATGTCCAGACAAACATGAACAGCTCATCCAATCAGCAAACAATTATTAGTACCAAATGCAAAGAACAACAACAGAGAGAAAATGTTAGTCACTAAAGTAAATCCCTTTGGGCATTACTACACGGAGAAGTTGTGAGAATGGAAACATCTAAAGGATAGTTCCAAGTGGGAATCATGAAGAGCATTTGTGAGGACCCAAGCTCTTACATCATACAATTGGAAGGAATGGATTTCAGAAGGAACTGTAGACATGTGTTACCTGTCTCTCAACCAGTGCCGCAGCAGATTGCCTGTGCGAATGACTCTGATTCCCAGAATGACTCATCAACTGTTCAAATTCAAAACGACAGTGTGCTTCCTTCAAACAATTTTGATGTAAACTCTGATGTTCCTTTTTGAAAGAATCCCCAGAGACTGTCCCTGTCGATAAACCCTGTCAAAATTTCTGTTTAACTAGATCAGGTAGAATTTGCAAACCCAATCCCAAATACACAGCGACTTGGACTTGAAGTCAGATATGTTTTGTTGAAATGTTGAAATAATGTCTAGCTCTTAATATGTCTTTGATCTTGTATTTTGCAATGTTGAAGAAAACTAAAGAAGAGGGATGTAGATCAGTGTGTATATTGAACCCAGTCAGCCACTGTAGCTAGACAGCACTTGCATATAAGTTACTGAGCATGTGTGAGATCAGTGCCATTTTGTGTAGTCAGTCAGTGTGAGTGCAAGCTTTAATAGAGATGCACATGTGAGTGTGTTAGAAGTAATGAGTCAGTCAGTAAGCATATGAAGCTCAAAGTACATGTACCAGTTACAGCTCCAGATGTGTTTATGCACAATAAATGACTTGAACACATTCTGTGCCTCAGTGTCTCATTTGAATACTTGACATGTGACACCACCCACAACAATGACAACTAGGGAAGTTCCCTGATGGCCTGGCCAAATTTCCACAAGTAGTATAAAGACCACCTCGGGTCTCCCTTGAAAAGAGGCTACTAGCTTAGTGGAACTATCCCAGTCAAAAAAGGATAAATAAAAATTAGAATCCTGCCATTTACATATCAGAATTGAAATAGCAGACTACATTACTGCAAATCATAATCGAATCATGTGCTGAATACTGAAACTCAGATTGCGTGTTTGTTTTATGCACAACCTGTCCTGTAACTATAGGTATGCTACGTCTGTAGCACTGCACATTAGGCAAGTTACTTTCCAGTGAATTGCTGATCTTAGTTTCCTTTTGGCTTGTTTTTTGCAGTGTAGAAAGACAGCATGACTCAGATGCAGGCAGATGATTCTTCTGATGTTCAAATTCTGCTTCAAAGTAAAGCAAATGAAATAAGAAGACTGCCAGTGTATCACACTGTTCCTTCAGGCTGCTGAAAGGATTTTTAAACTCAGTGCTGGTACTGATTTATAGGTACTCTTAAGATGCTTTTCTATTAAAATCTTGGACTTAGATCATGAATAACCCAAGATAGTAGGTCACAAGTCGTTCAGAAAACGAAGAACTTTGACCTGCTGTTTAAACATAATGATAACAACATGAAATATACTACAGGACACTTTAAAGTACTGGACTGAAAAAAACAAAGACATTTTTCAAAACCCCATATGATTATCAAGGCACACTGTGACTACAATTCATTTTTGAAATGTAGTTACTTTTCAAAGGCTGCATCAGACATACAACAGAACAAAGGGCAATGTAATGGTTTTGAAATCCCATTTAAGCCACATCTTGCTGTTGTGAAGTGTAAAATAGACTGATTCTTTTACAAGGCATGAAGGATGTCACTGAGGAGATCCTGACTAACTACTCACAGGCTTCCCATACAGCATGCAAACATTTTAAAGTATTTTACCAACATTCACATATACGTTGCTGCACATAACAGCTGAAGTGCTTATATATCTGAGCTGTTTCCCTATATACGTATATAAAAAATGTTATTACTAAGCCATGACCTGAATATACCTACTGTATCTCTTAGTAACTTCACTGTAGAAGTGTCTTTCGGCTTTTCCTGGTTAGGGGTCGCCACAGTGGAACTCTGGTCCGCTAATGATTGGTAGTGGATTTTTACGTACCGGGTTACCAGCCCTGATGTTCAACCTTCAACGAAGGCACGCCCCATTCACGTATGCCTCTACACAGAAGATGCTCTAGCTGAGAATTGAACAGGACAACGTCTTGCTATGAGGCGACAATGCTACCGTAGCACCACCACCGCAGTTGACTTCACTGTAGAAGTAATACTTCCATATACTTTAATGCATGGACCCCCCCCCCCCCCATGCATGCACAGCAGTGCTTTCTTAAAAGTCTATGGATGCATTCTCCAGCTATCCCTATGCTGATGTAACCAAAGGCAAAGCTCACCGGAAAGTCTTTGTGATGTCAGTATAGCAAAAACATGACTTTATGAAGGATTTTAATAAAAATGGGGCAAATAGCTGAAACAACAGCAATATTCACTAACTCTATATGTGTCAAAATAGATTTAATGAACACTCTCCAGTCATACAGATTTAAGTGTTTTATATTAGGAACACAGTTATACAGTTTCAGGCAGTTGTCATTAGGAATACTTTCAGCTACACATTCAGGTATTTACTGTTGTAAATGTTCAGTTAAACACATTATGTTCTGTGCTGGAAATGGTCAGTCACAGAAATTCAGATATCAGAATTCTAGAACAGTTTTGGCCATATGGATTCTGGTGGCTGACTTTAAAAACACACACAGATTCAGATATCCAGTGTGAATAATACCCATTCTTTCAGGTTCATGTGCCTGATGCTGGGAACACTTACTAGCACACATATTTGGCTTATTAATATTGAGGACACAATCACAAGTTCAGATGTCTGATGCTGGCAACATTTATAGTCACACTTATTCAGGTGTCTGATTTTAGGAACACTCACAATCACACATATTTGGGTGACCAATGTTAGGAACGTTCACAATCTCACATTCAGGTGACTGATGTTAGGAACGCTCATAATCATATATTCAGGTGACTGATGTTAGGAACTCGCACATTCACTCTATTCTGGGTACTGATGTTAGGAACTCTCACATTCACATTATTCAGGGGACTGATGCTGCTAGCAACACTCACAATCATATATATTCAAGTGTGTCATGCTGGAACACAAAGTCTCACATATTCTGGGATCTGGGGTTCTTAACACTTAAAATCTCAGATATGCAGGTGTTTGATATTTGAAACACAATCACACGTATTCAGATATCTGGTGTTGGGAAAACTCTCAGTCACTAAGATTTAGAGATTCAGGTTCTTGATGTCTAGAACATTCTCAGCCTCATGTTTTCTATCTGCTTTTAGGAACACTCTTAGTTGCACATATTCATATATCTAATATTATGAATGCTCTTAACCAGAAACATTTAACTGATAATGGGAACAATCAATCACACAAATGGCATTGAACTTTGCCACTATCACTCTTACAGATTTGGGTGAATGAAGTATGGAACAGTATCAGTCACGTAGATTCAGGTGCTACATTCAGAGAATAGTCAACTACCTTGATTGTTAGAAATGCTCTCAAAGACAGAGCCAAATGGTCATTGTTTCAACCACTCACTCACACAAGATTGTGTTTATGTTAAGTACACTCTCAACAGTACAGATCTGGGTATCAGACTTTAAGAACACTCTCAACCATACATCTTTCTCTTTGTAAGGAACACACTCTACTCTATAGAGTTAATCTTTTGATGATGTAAAAAAGTGTTTAATGCTGAGAACAATAAACCACATGGACTGACTGCAGATTCAGTGGAACAGGTCAACAACTTCAAGCATCTGGGTGGGGTGGTTGAATAGGTGGTTGAATCACAAACAGTGTGAAAGCCACTCTCCCACTTTTGCAGTAACTCCTTTGGTTACTGCTATATAAAACATAATTTTAGTGGTGTGGTTACAGCTGTTGCATGGAATAGTATCACAATTGGCTATAAAACAACTGTATTTTTGGCCAGAGAGACATGATACTACTGCAAAACATTTCAATCAATAACACAAAATAATTTTAACTACTGAATTGCAAAAAAAGCACATTTTTGCAGAACTATAACAAGTCAATTTCAAAAAGATTAGTTAGTTGTATTACAAGCTTTTTCCTCAGTTCATAAAGAATGTTTGTGTTAACCTATCACTTTGCTTGCTTTGGATTTTTTTCACAACCATTTCTTCTGTGAAAAGACTGGAACCATTCCTTTTTAACTTAACCTAAACACTTCTACTGACTTGACTCCCCGTTTTTCCTTAGTGAATATTGAATAGAATTGTTCATCCACTTCCTTTCCCCTGATTATCCTTCCAACAGATTAAACTTTAATTCTTGAGCTTCAACTGCCTGAGCAGCAACTTGCTGATGATCAGAAATCCTCCTCAAGAAATCACCGTCAGCGAGCAGTGTCGGCAGTGATTCCCTTCTTGGGGGCATTTTTCTTTTCCTCATGTTGGTGTGACCATGGAATTGATATATATAAGTTTGAAGGGTATGGGAGCTTGTTCCCCACATCGGGCGGGTGCGAGGCACTAATAAAAAGTGCTTTAAAGCAAGATGTTTTCAGCTAATGCAGTTCAGGGGTTCCAGTCTTTGGTGCATTCACTTTCGTCCACTCATAGTGGAAACTTTTCCCACATCTACTCTCCACTCAGACTTACTGTTACTCTCCAGAAGAATTAAAAAGTGTTTTAAGCATTGCTTTCAGCCTTGTTTTGTTTTTTGACTGTTATTCTCCCTTCAGTTTGTTTTATTCCCTCATGTACCTAAAAAAGGTTTTGCTTTTACGCTTAAAACAACAAATTATCCCTTTCTTTGTCTCAGACTTTGCTACTCTGTCTACCCTTATTTCTTCATTCTGCTTTAATTAATACTGTTTATTTTTGCTCCAGCTGTTTCCATATGCCCTTCGAAGATTTTCTACATTAATCTGAAAGTCTCCCCTTTGCGATTCTTTATGTGCAAGATAAATCTCACCTTCCTTTCTTCAGCACGCAGCTTGTCTCTGTTTCCATTGCTTCAGCCCATTAAACAAACTCCATGTATCAAAACCCCATGTTCACACTATTTCTGTTAAAAAGATCTGTGCTTCTTACTCTCACACCCATGTAGCTGGAAATAAGCATTCATATATCATGAATATGCCTATATATATATATATATATATATATATATATGTGTGTGTGTGTGTATATATATATATATATATATATATATGTGTGTGTGTGTGTGTGTGTGTGTGTGTGTGTGTGTGTGTGTGTATATATATATATATATATATATATATATATATATATATATATATATATATATATACATACACACACACACATATATATTTTATATATATATATATATATATATATATATATATAGACCTCTACTGATAATAAACTACATATGAAGTAATATATCTCAATTTGTGAGGAGAAATTCCTAGAAAGGAGCATAATGTTGTATGCAAAGCTAAATTCTTTCCATGCTCTCTCATTAATAGAGTCTCAGAAATAGCATGCAACTGTTTCCACATTACCTGTATATCAGAGCTTGTTTTATAAGGTGCGCTACCTTCAGATGTTGTACCCTCTATGGTTTCATGTGCCCTCCAGTACTTAGAACCAGCTACCATTGTGTAGAGAATGCTCTGGTCCTGTGGAATGCAACGGCTGATTCCAAAGTCTGCCAGTCTTGCAGCCCCTCTGACATCTGTAAATAAATAAAAGTTAGTGTGTGCTCAGGAGCTACCGCAACATCTCCTGTCCTGCTTTGCCCTTAAAATATACATTTAAATCTTCTTTAAAAATGGCAGATCATGGACTCCATAATCCTAACTGATAACTGCATGGCCCTCACTTGCATCTGTAGCAGCTTGGAACAGACATGAAGATTTGTTAAACATTTGGTACTTCCCTAGAAACCAACACAGGTAAGTAGCTCTTACTCTCCAAGTGCTACATGGAAAGAACTACAGTACTTTGAATGATGGGGTAGGGGAGGAATATTTCTCAGACAGTTCTTAAGCTCTCAGTGGGAAGAAAGATAGAGCTGGAATGCAAGAGTGCAAATGTGCATATAATTTGTGTCAGTGTGGTACAGAATGACCTGCTATTACATTATAGTTTAAGGCAAGACATAGTTTATTGTTACAGAGCTGCTGATGTCTTTTTGTCACTTAGAATGTAGTACTCCTGCCCTAGAAATATATTGTTGAGCTCATACAGTATGCATACTACTATAGGTGCTGACAGTCCCATAGCCCCCTAGCTCTGTTATATAATTTATTCTTATTTGCACTGTACATCCCCTGCCCATTTTCAATCCTGGAACTATTAAACTCCTATGAATCCAAATACAGACAGCTGATGAATGGGTTATATACTGTGCAAAGTGTTCTCAGAGTGCACTTTTTAGCTAGCAATCACGGCAAGTAAAGGACTGCTGAGTACTAGAAGTCTAAACAAGAAACTGCTTGACCTTGAAGCCTTCCTGACCCCAGAACACATACATAGCCATATATATATATTTTTCTTTTTTTTATGATTTTTTTGCCCTTGCTGCCTGCTGACCATCAACCCTTCTCTCGGTCCATCAAAATATTTATTTTCAACAAAGCAAGAGCTGACTGAGAGGTGCTGTCATCCAGGCAGCCATTGGGGGTGGTTTGAGGCCCCCCCAGCCTTAAATGTGTGCACACTAGAAGAGGCAACAGGGAAGGAATGTGAAATGGAATGACCGTGGAGAGCATGCATGCCTCACTTCTACAAGATGTGCACACAAGTTCTGCCTCTCCCCCTGCAGTAGAGATGTAGTGTTCTCTCCAGTTTCCACCTTGGAGGTTGTGCTACTCTGTGTGCCTCCTAGTGCATGCAAATCCCACCCAGCTGATACCCATTGTCAGAAAAAATATGTATTAATATATGTATTAGTAATGTGCTTAGTGCATTTAGAGCTTGAAAAGGGTTAATACATTTATTCTATTTTACACTGCATAAATCTGTACAAATTTCAGAAGCTTTCTGACCTTGTATTGTCATGAAATATGTGCAGCTAAAATCTTTGCTTATGCCTTGGAAATTTACTGAGAAACAGATGATTTTTGCTTGTGTCAGGAAAATAATGAATAGAACAATACCACTTGTATAAATGTTATGAAACTTAGACAAGGAGTTCCGCTTGTGTTGTGAGAAAATACACAGCTGCAGATGCTATAGATAATTAGAACAAAGACTGCTTGAAAATATGAACTGCAATCAGCATTTGCTTGCATCTGAGCTAGAAAAGTACCTTGAAATGTAACACATGCATTAGAATTATACAATAGAAGCTTGTAACGGGTTAGTGCCCACCAAGGCCAGGTTGTTTTTCTCAAAAAGTTTCTCATAAATCCAGTCATGTCAGCAGAAAATCTGAGTAACATCTGCTGTAGAACAATACTGAAAGTTGCGTTTGATTATGTCAGCTATAGAAGGCCATGTCTTGTAAAACAGTATAAGAATAGCATACTTCCTGTTAGTAGTAGGGCAAAATCTTGTATTTGCATGTTTTTGTCTCCTTGCTGCAAGTTATTAAATGTGCCTTAACTGAACCTTACATGTATTGGTCTTTGAAGTTTTTTCCTTTGACAGATTGGTCCTTCGGACCAGAAATCCTCACTTCGCCTCGGATCAGACAGGCCAGGTGGCTTGAAACCATACAGGGAAGAAACAACATCGGTTCTTATTTGAAAAGCCCTCCGAATGGATTGTCATACAAAAGAGGCCAGCCACTTTCTGATCTGCGACTGAAGGGCGGGTTTACATGAACCAGGTGATCAATCACGAAGGCTTAGGTAAGGTGAATCTACCTTTTTTCTGTTTTAGATCAGAGACTAGATTTGTATTGTTTTGTTGAGACTTTGTTTTTACAAGTCAGGGACAAAAAGATTACTGTCTTGTCATAGATCAAGGAAACAGAGCAGGTAGGCAGTCATTCTGAAGAGACTATAACAAAATCCGTGGTACCACGTTAAAAATAAGGAGTTATGTAACGATTAAAAGGGTAGAGCAAAATGGGTAATAATTGCACAAAAAGATCCCAAAGTCCGCCGTTAACCGAAAACACGAAATACATGCAGTCACAGCGTGCTGATAATATTAAATACTATTCAAAATGGGTTAATAAGTATGAATTTGACGGTAAATTAGAAAAATCCTCGCTTATCAAACTTGTCAAACAGCTTAAAACCAATTCTAAAGGTCGGGTAAAAAAGCAACGTCAGTTAGGAATTCCTCAGGCACACAGGTGGATTGAGGAAGTAAACCGTAGGGAACAAAAGAATAATAATTCAAAAGCAATGTTTTTAGATAAGGAGGACAATAACTTAGTAATAGCATCAGCCTCTCCACCTCCCTTACCAGAATATGAAGCAAGTGAACAAGTTAGTCCACCCCCGCGATATCCTGCTGTCACTGTAAATAGAGATACTACAAAAGCGAAACCGTTTATTAGAGATCCCATCGAGACCAGGTCTCAAACACGGGCAAGTAATTCAAAAGGGGACATTGAGCTATATCAAATGGGTAGGAATTCATGATCTATGAGTGAAGAGGAAATATGCCCACTTATAGAAGTGCCTAATCCTCAGGCAGGGCAAGAAGGTCAGGACCCAACTATCCTAGTGTATAGACCCTGGACTTTGAAAGACATCCGGAAAGCCACTGAGGGAATTCCCCATCCAAAAGTTAATTTCAGAAAGTTCTTAGAAGATTTGCAAGGAATGAGGCTAAGTTATAATTTAAATGGAGAAGAGGTAGAAAAAGTAGTCAGACAAATTGTGGGACCAGATTGGCACATGATTAGTGGCGACTGGAATCCCCGTGACGCTGCACACAGGCCCCTCCCACATAGCAGCGCAGAGCTAGACAACAGAGTGAAAGGTCTTACAGACAGTATCTCTGAGAAATGGAAGCCTATGGCAGACTGGACTTGCATTAATCAATGCATCCAACAAGAAGGCGAAACTGTTGACAGATATTATGCCAGACTGTTAGAATGTTTTAATAACCATTGTGGAATGCAGGTTCCTGAAGATCAGACATAAGATTCCCCATATGAGCAGCAGTTAAAGAATGCATTTTTGAAAGGCAGTATTGCACCCATAAGCAGTTTTATTACAAAGCACATGGTAGATCATCATACAAGCAGATTACAGTCATTACTTGAATATGCTGGGCATGCCAAAATGCATTTTAATAGCAAAAAGAAAAAGAAAGCCAAAGTATTTTCTGTAGAAGATGGAGCAGAAGTTTATGTAGTACAGTCCAGGAAAAAGGGCAAAAGAAATGCCCAGGGAAACAAACAATCTGATTAGCGATCAGAGGACTTTGAAGGGTGAAAGAAAAGGGGTGAATGTTTTAAATGCGGTAAAAAGGGACACTTGGCAAGGGATTGCAAGAAAATCAAGAAGGCAACCACAGAAGACAAGGAGGGTGAGGACTGACTATATGATGGTCAGGAATCACTGGAGGGGGATAGCTGAGATATGACAAATGAAAATATGATAGAGGGAGTAGAGAATGTGACAGAAGAAATAGAGGAAGTGCAGGAAGTTACGGATAGTGAAGAAAATGAAATATTGGATTTAGCTTTATTGAGCTTAGAGCTCTATTTAGCAGACATGAAACCAGAAGTTGCACTCCTGGTAGAAGGGAGGGAAGTCAGATTCTTGTGTGACTCAGGGGCATCACGGAACCTGATACATCCCTCCAAACTGCCAGAAAATTCAGTGTCACCTGATTGCATATTAGTGAAAGCAGCTAATGGACAGCTGTATCGGGAGCCCCTCTCCCATAATATTGCAATAACTGATCCTGTTTCAGGATTGACCCAGAAAAGCAAAATTGTTGTTTCTGCAAAATGCCCAGTAAATCTCTTGGGAAGAGACCTTATGCAGCTATTTAGCATAGCAGTAGTTCCGACTATGCAGGGTATGGAAGCACCGCGACAAATTGATACCTTTGCAGTGCAATCGGAGGGTGAAATGTTTTATTGGTACAGCCAGGACTTGGTTACGACTGGTCCAGGGGCAGTAACCGAAAAGTTGATGAATGTAGCCATCAGCAAGTTCCCCTCCCTTGACATTGATAAACAGCATTTGTTGCACTGTACTCTGTATTATTGAAACATACCAGGACCTGATAAGGAGTATGAGCAAGAATTGTTTAGAAATCGTGCAAACAGATTGATATTACGTAATCTGTACTGGGACACAGAAGGGAACAGTGTAGCCAGCTGTTCATTGCCCCAGGAATTCTTTGCACTGTATAAATTTAATCAATTACCACATGTTAGCTTAACTAAGGACAAGAATGTAAAATGGGTAGACTTAGGAGAAAAAGTCACGGGATGGGAAAAACAGACAGAGTTAGAACTGTCAGAACAGGGAATACAAATGCAGAAGTTGAACTGGATAACTCAGACCCACCCAGCTGTACACTTGCAGTCTAGCAAGGACAGCTGATTAGCACTCCTATTGAAGGAGGAAGAGAATGCCTTACAGAATATACCAGAAACTCTTTGGTCAACAGGAAAGTCAGATGTAGGACTTATTCGTACAGCGGGACCAGTTACTATTATGCCAAAGTCAGCATTTAGACCACAGAAAAGACAGTATCCCTTAAGAAAAGATGCAGAGGTAGGAATCAAACCTATTATAGCAGCTTTACTTAAGGAAGGGGTGCTGGTGGAATCTCCTGATTCACCATGTAACATGCCCTTATTTCCTGTTAAGAAAGCAAATGGAGAATGGCATATGGTCCAAGATTTACAAGCTGTAAATGATGCAGTAATACCAAGGGCACCTACGGTGCCAGACCCACACACCCTGTTGAATGATTTAAAACTTCAACAGAAATATTTTTCTGTGGTAGATATCAGCAATGCGTTCTTGATACTGATACACCCTGACAGCCAGTATTGGTTTGCATTCACATTTCAGGGGAAAAGGTATACATATACGCGACTACCACAACAGCAGATTACAGTGAAAGTCCGACAATATTCTCACAAGAAATGGCAAGCAACTTGGCGGTATTTACCCCACCGAGAGGGAGTCAGATTTTACTTTATGTTGATGATATCCTGCTGGCGGCCCCCACCCAGCAAGATTGTAAAGAAGATACCATAGCACTGTTACAATTTTTAGCCACTGAAGGACATAAAGTAAACAAAAATAAACTGCAGCTTTGCAAAAAACAAGTTAAATACCTAGGATATGTAATATCCAAGGAGGATAGGACATTAGGCGAGGACAGAAAAATAGCGATTTTACAAGCACCAAAACCCACTACCAAGAAGGAAATGATGTCCTTCCTGGGTACGACTAATCGGAGCTGGATTCCAAACTATGCCTTGGAATCTGCACCGCTGACTAACCTGATTTATAAAAAGCCTATGGCAGCACAGGATTTGTTACAATGGACACCAGAAGCAGAATCTGCTTTCTGCAAACTGAAACAGTTAATAGCGTCCTCATTAGTTTTGGGATTACCAAACTATCATAAATGTTTTTTCCAAACTGTAGATTGTAAGGAAGGTTATATGACATCAGTGTTAACATAGCAGCATGGGGACAAGCAACGCCCTATTGTTTATTATTCATCACAAATAGACCCAGTGGCACGGTCTTTACCTCACTGTGTACAAGCAGTAGTTGCAGCTGCTATGGCAGTACAGGTTTCGGCCTCAGTAGTTCTGTTTCACCCTCTCACATTGAGAGTGCCTCATGCAGTTGCGATTATTTTACTGCAAGAGAAGGTAGCATATCTTTCCCCTGCTAGGCATCTTTCCTGTATGACTATATTGTTGAGCCAACCTCATATGACAATTGAACAATGTATGACTTTGAACCCTTCTACCTTGCTCCCAACCCCTGCAGATGGCACACCACACAGCTGCCTGCAGGTGATTGAGCAAAAGGCACTGCATAGAAAAGATCTCATGGATGTCCCCTTGGATGATGCCGAGGTGACATACTACATGGATGGCTCATGCAAAAGGGGTCCGGCAGGACAGAACCTAGTAGGATATGCAGTAGTTTCTGATACTGACATTATAGAAGTGAAACCTTTACCACACAATTTATCTGCACAGGCAGCAGAATTGATTGCCTTGACACGGGCATGTACCTTAGCAAAGGGTAAATGTGTGAACATTTTTACTGACAGTCAGTACACTTTTTCTACTGTACATGTTTTTGCGCAACAGTGGAAAAATCGAGGAATGATAACATCTACTGGCAAACCAATCAATCATGCACAGTTTATTTTAGATCTTTTAGAATCTATTCAGTTACCTCAGAAAGTAGCTGTTTGTAAATGCACAGCTCATACCAAGCAACAGGATAGCATTTCAAAAGGTAATGCGAGAGCTGATACAGCTGCAAAGCAGGCAGCTTCAGAAGTATTTCTTTTGAATGAGGAATTACAACCCTCTGAGATTTTAGATGTAGAAATGTTAAAGACAATGCAGACACTTACTACGCAAGCTGAAAAACAAAGATGGGTTAAACGAGGAGCAATTCTCGAAAAGGGGCTGTACATCTCTAAAGAAGGGAAACCGATATTGCCATCTAATTTGTTTAGATATGCAGCTTCGTTCAGCCATGGGCAGTGCCATGTCTCAACAGGGGGGATGGTACAGCTGGTTAACCAAGTTTTCACGACATATGGATTCTTAAACTACTCTAAAAAATGTTGTTCGATGTGCCACGTTTGTAATAAACATCAAGCCCAAGCAAGGGAGTTTCCCTACACCACCTTATCTGTTTCATACTATCTGTATGGATTTTATAGAATTGAACAAATGTGAAAATAAGAAGTATTGTCTTGTCATTGTAGATATGTTTTCCAGATGGGTGGAAGCCTTTCCGACTAGATGCGGCAACTGTGGCGAAAATTCTCGTTAAAGAAATCATTCCTAGATTCGGCATTCCGGAAAGGATCTACAGTGACAATGGCACACACTTCGTAAACCAGACCATACAACAGTTAAGTAAACATTTTGGTATTTCTTTAAAAAAATCATTGTGCATATCACCCACAATCTACAGGGCTAGTAGAGAGGCATAATGGGATTTTAAAGAGTAAGCTAAAGAAGTTAATAGTAGAAACACAGATGAATTGGGTGTACTGTCTGCCCCTGGCACTGTTGAGCATGAGAACTGTTCCGAATGCAAAAGGATTGACTCCTTTTGAAAAACTATTTGGGAGGGCTTATTATATACCTCAGTGGAAACCTCTCATGCCTGCAGACCAGGAAGCCGACTGTACACTCGCAGAGTACATGAGAAATCTGTTAAATTCTAAACATCTGTTGCAGTCAAATTCTGTTTCAGATAAAGAACAAACCAGACCATCAGAAGTGGCAGTGGTCCCAGGTACCTGGATCTGGGTGAAGACAATAAAGAAAAAGAAATGGGTGTCATCAAAGTGGGAAGGTCCATATCAAGTGCTTCTGTCGACACCCACTGCAGTCAAGAAAGCAGAGCGCACCTCCAGGATCCACCTGACGCACTGCAAATTAGTTAAAAACTTGAACTTTGAACTGGACAAAAATCTTGTCACATGCCAAGAGTAAAAATGATAGAGTCCAGAAGAAACAGGAATGCAGAACAACCCTTTCCTCAGAAGTATTGCATAATCATCCTGTTAACTGTACTAGTGACAAGAATCTTTTTGCTGTGGCCTTTCCTTTTCCCAGCCACACAGACTGAACTGAATAAACATGAAGCGTTACTCATAGACTGGCATCTAAACTTTAACACTTACCAGGCAATTAAATATGTGTATGCTGAGACTTTCAATGTTTCGAATTGCTGGATTTGCACAGCTTTGCCGACAGCATACGGGGGGTTATTAATGACTACGGTCCCCCCATTGGTCAATGAGACCTGGGAAAACTTGATTTATGATACCTCAACCATTACATCACAAGATAAAATAGCATTGCACTTGTCTGTTCCACAAAAGGGAACTGTGTGTTTTTATAAAAATTATACTGCTCAGGTGGGTTGGAGCAATTGCAATGTGACTGTTCCTTATAAATGTTACACTAAAGGTAACAATGCAAGATTTTTATTGTAATACAAACTATGATTCATTTCTTGGATTGATGCACAAAACACTTGATGGAGTAAAACATAATTCTGTTCTTTATAAACAACTGTCTATAATTGATAGAAAAATGTTTCATGCAGGGCAAGTGTATATTCACAGTAAGGTTACTACTAAAGTAGAGGACTGTTATTTTGTGTGTGGCAGAAAGGCATACAAATGGTTACCTGAGACTTGGTCCAGCAGTTGTTTTTTGTGTTACCTGGTTCTGGCCATATGACACACTGCAGTTTTGCCTCGAGGAAAAATTCTAAATGTCCGAGAGGTCGTCAAGAAACCTGCAAATCCAGTGGGACAAATCGATGCACATTGGAAAAAACATCATTCTATAGGAAATGGACTGACATATATGGACTTGAGTGATAGTGTTATATTGTGGATAGGCATATTACCAGCATATGGAGCAGTGAATTCAATCTGGGATCTGAGAAAACTGTCTTAACTTCTTGAAGTAATGAGCAACGCAACTTTTTCTGCTCTCAAATTGGTGACTGATGAACTGAATGCCATGAGAACTGTAGTGCTTCAGAACCGCATAGCTCTTGACTTCACCCTAGCGGCGAGAGGGGGTACTTGCGCTTTAATCCAGGAAGAGTGCTGTTCGTATATTCCTGACCATAAATACGAGATAGACAATCATCTTGAGGTAATTCAGCAAGTATCGGCCATGACCAAACCAGGCCCAAACCCACTGAGGGACTTTTTCCAGAAATGGTCTGGGGAGTGGGGTACCATCCTAATGAACATCCTGATTGCCATTTGTGTACGAATGCTCCTAATGGGAGTATGTGTTTGTTGTGGCATCCCCTGCATGAAAAGACTGATTAAAGACTTTATAGACATGTCAGTTTCTGAAACCTTATATCAAAGTACTGAGTTTGAAGAACTGTTAAAAGACTGAAAATGCTTTCATAAGTTTAAACTGAATGACTCTTTTAACTGCAAATCCTAAGTGGAAGAGGTTAGGAGAAGAAAACAAACTGTTTATGCTTATTTTGAAAGTAGAATAAAAGTATTAAAAGGGGGGAAATGTCAGAAAAATATGTATTAATATATGTATTAGTAATGTGCTTAGTGCATTTACAGCTTGAAAAGGGTTAACACATTTATTCTATTTTACACTGCATAAATCTGTACAAATTGCAGAAGTTTTCTGACCTTGTATTGTCATGAAATATGCGCAGCTAAAATCTTTGCTTATGCCTTGGAAATTTACTGAGAAGAAGATGATTTCTGCTTGTGTCAGGAAAATAATGAATAGAACAATACCACTTGTATAAATGTTATGAAACTTAGACAAGGAGTTCCGCTTGTGCTGTGAGAAAATACACAGCTGCTCTTCAGTTCATGACTTTATGTGTCCATCTAGAAACATGCTAGAATCTTCCTCTTATGCAGCATTTTTTACAGCTCAAGCATTCTCACCAGCCTACGCCAACAACTTAACTAGTAAACTATATATTAAGTATAGCACTGGATCTCAGAGTTTACCACAAGCAACCAACCTCTCAACCTCTTAGAACAAGAAATCTGGACAAAAGCATAAATAATGGGGACAAAGGCCCAAAAATAAGGACAATTTTTAAATATTGCTCTTACAAATTTAGAAAGTTGATAGAATAACAGGTTTTGCATTTGCATGGATTTTCTGAAGGGTATTATTCTGAAACTCAAATATCTGTCATTTTCTATCTTCAGTCTTTAATGATTTGCCACTTATTTGCCAGAAAATCACAATATTATAAAAAACGGACCAAAAATATATGGCAAAAATCTGGAAATTCTGTGAAAATCTGTGCAGTTGAGAGGTATGAGTGATGTATATCACTTATAACAAATGGCTGGAAAGAACTGTAGAAGCAGTTAGCAATCAGTAGCTCAGAATAGCAAACTCCATCCTTCATCACTACAACAAATACCACCCCTTTAAAAATCTCCCATTGAATGGAACATCCCAAATCATTCACTTCAGTCTGTAGACCTAGGCTTGATGAAAACACAACCACAGCACAAGCACCATGGTGAATCCACAGTTCAACCACAGTTTCACAACATACAACAACCTACCTTACTCTTCCAGACAAATCCATTCCACATTTTCTATCAGGAAAAGCCTTCAAATAGCACTTCAAACACTCCTGGAGCTGTGTTTGTGCCACAGGCCTAATTTGATAATACTAACCTTTTATTTAATCTTCCTACCCTACCTCCACCAGTAAGAGACAGATGGCCTCAGACAAGGGCATCTTGATACCAACATTCAACACTCCTGAAAAGAAACAAAAATAAACATATTTCTGTTTCTCAGCATAAATATGTAACTGCCTGTAGTTATTTCTCTGAATGTTTTTTGTATTTGATTGTATCTATTCATCACTGAATGCACATTAAATTGGTAAAGATGTGTGCTCATGTACAAAACTGACTATATTTAAAGATCATAAGGAATAAAACGTAATTTATGCCATTTTATGTAATACACAGAATTGGAATTATTACCTAGAAGAGATTTTTTTCTCAGAGCCTCCAATGAAAATAGGTTATGCCTATTGTGAATTTCCCAGTTATCATAAATTAATCAATCAATCAATAAACATTTATTTCAATTCATTCTATTAGTGAGAATTATTTCATACAAAACACACTTCCTGCATGCATTCTTAACTTTCAAACCACATTATTGTTACACATTTTCCTTGAAAATAAAAATAAAAAATAAACAAATAGAACAAGACACTTACCAATGAGAACATTTTGTGGTTTAAGGTCCCTATGCAATATTTTGGTGCCTTGGCTATGAAGAACCTTTAGCCCTTTAAATATTTGTTGGAGGATTTCCTTTGAATTAATTTTGGCTGGTGGCATGATTTGTAAATACTCCTCTAATGTATACTCACAAAGTTCCAGTGCAAGATAGCCAAACTTATTATCTTCCTCAAAGTCCATGTAGTTTACTATAAAGGGACTTTCTAACTTTGAAAGCCGTAAGCACTGACATTCATTTTTTAAGAATTTAAAGTTGGACACAGGCATTCTTTTCACAGCAACCTCTGTTCCATCTTTCCTTAGACCCAAGTAAACTTCGGTGTCATTACTGCCTTTAGCTATCAGAAAGGACTTCTTGCAGGCAATGTTAAGGCTCCCGAGTTTTATTACCTTTGAATCTTCAAGGTTTGCCAGTTCTTTCAGCTTTTCTTGCCATCTTTCGCTTTTAGAGTGCCATGGCCGTTTAGTTCCTGGGGTGTTTGAAATGTCAAATACCAGCTGGGGGCTAGAAGTATTACCACAGACTCCTGATGCAGAATTACCTTTGTGAGTTTTCTTCTTCTTGTGCTTTTTGAGGGAGACCTTTTCTTCGTTTTTGATTGAGGAGGGCTGTGTATTATGAGAAGTGGGTGTCGCCTCCCTGTTTGCTGGTCTTGGGATTGTATCATTGTCCATGCCATTCATTATCTGTGTCGCATTCTCACCAGCAGCTGTACTGCCTTGTTCAAAAGGTGCCTTCTCAGACTGGCAAGGAACAGCAGATGTTTCATCTTTCCTGTCAGTCCTAGAATGATAGCTTTTTAGTACCTTAGATAAATCTGTTTCTTGTAATGTTTCACTGAAAGCAATTACTTCCTCAGATATCTCAGGAATAGTCAGGCTTGCAACAATTTGTTGCCCACACTGTGACTGCTGCAGCTGTACGAGTATTCCATATGCAAATGGAAGACAGGAGCTTGTGAGCTGTGCAAAGACGGACATGAGAGTAGAACATAAGTTTTCCATTAATGGCCGAGGAAACTCTTTATCTGGTTTTGAACATAACCAGTATATGGCAGCAATGAAGTGTTCAGTTTCATGGACATTAGTTTTGATCAAGTCAGTTAGCTGACACATAATATATTCCCTTGACTCACTGCTGATGACTTTCGTTTCCAGACACATTTTTTCCAAACACATAGCTGCTGCAGGTTTGTATTTATCACTGATCTGGGGGAAATCCTTGACTAGATTACATAAGTGATCTATGTGGGACAAGGATTTAAGATGACGAATGGCAAACTCTCTCATAGCAATGTTATGCTTCATAAAACAGAGTTCTAGGGCAGTGACCTGATACACTGTGTCTTTCTGCAATACATCTGCACCTTCATCCACCAACATTTGTGCTATTTTGTAATTTGATGTGAGGACAGCCAGTCGTAACAGAGAATGCAGCTGGGACAGATAGAAGCCACGGTCAGCGGATGCTAAAGTTCTCAGAACATCTGTATCATTTTTGTACACGGCGTAATGTAAAGCTGTTTGCCCACGAATATCCGATATCCTTATACCAGCATCAGCTTCCAGAAGTGCCTTAACATTATCCAGTTTGTTATGAAATGTGGCAATAATCAGAGGTGTCACCCCATTGCAGTTGTTAGCATTTGGGTCAGCATTTGCATTTATCAGTTTTTTCACAATATTGACGGTAGATTTTGCAGCAAAATGAAGAGCAGTTTGTCTGCTGACACTGCAGATCCTTGCATCGGCACCCTTATTTAAAAGAAGACTACAAATCTCTTCTTGGCCAGCTAGACTAGCCACCATTAGCAGGCTCACAGGTTCTGGGAAAGGTGTGTGCTCAATAACTTCATCAACTTTTTGGCTAGCCTTCAGCCACTCTTGGAGTTCACCAATTCTACCCTGGGCAGCTAGATGAAGAGGGGTGACCCATTTCTCCTCAGTACTGACTGGTTCTTGAACTGTACTGGTTTTCTCGCTGGCAGAATCATTGCTCATATTTTAACACTCTGAAAAAAATAAGAACAACTCATCAGTCTAACAACAGCTGAACTTATGAAGACAGAACATTTACAATATGTTTGTAGATCTCTTCAGTCTTATTAAAAAATGTTATTGCCATTTTCAGTTTTAGAAATTATTAAACATTCTTAATGTTCCCAGCTAGATGAGGTAGCTAGTGCATCTATTTTCCCAGCTTCCCACATGCAACCAGTCAGCATTTCATCAGTCTTCATTTGGGCCAGATGTGCACCTTTGTGCATCCACAGGGTATGATCCCACCAACTCCTGAGACAGCTAACAGTAGCAACACACACACACACACACACACACACACACACATATATATATATATATATATATATATATATATATATATATATATATTTATAAGGAGCAGTGATAGTCATCAAAAGTTCCTTTTGTCTGTTGACATCTATGTTGTCGGCACACTTTGGTCAACAAAAAAGATGGTCGACAGGTGTGGACGAACAATAATCTCTGGGTTGGAGAATATGCTCCTTCTGGGATTGTGAGATCCTGTTGTTAGCATGAATAATTAGCACGGTGTGCATGTGGGGGAGTGCACCCCTCTGCAAAAACAATGTTTTTGTCAATGTTTTTCTTAAGCTGTTTGTATGCACAAAGGGTAATCCACTGTGCATGCATAGTGACGTCTGAACATCTGCATTCTCGAACTTTTGAGCATGGACGTTTGTGTCTTTCAATGAGTTTAAGTAGACAAATAGATTTATATATATATATATATATATATATATATATATATATATATATATATATATATATATATATATATATATATATATATGTATGTATATATATATATATATATATATATATATATATATATATATATATATATATATATATATATATATATATATATATATATATATATATACATACATATACATACATAAAACTTTATTTGTAAAATTATACATGGATATACACATGCACATTTATGACATGTAAGTTTACACATGCCTACACTCATGCACAGACACACACGCGCACACACACACACACACACACACACACACACACACACACACACACACACACATACACACACACACAAATATAGTGTTTTAGTCCTTACCTCCATAGTAAGTGACTATTGACCTTTCTGTGACTCCCCTAATACTAAAGGAGCATAACCCCTTCCTTGAGGTGCTATTTTTATTCATGTCTTTTAAAAGGGTTTTATTTGTCTAGAAGTCATTGTTTAGAAAAATGCAGAAAATTAAATCCTTTAAATCAAATGGGTGACCAGTGACACCCATACCTCTCAAATGACCATAATTTCACCGAATTTCCAAATTTTTTATCTTATATTTTTAGTCTATTCCTCATAATAATTTATGGCTTTCTGAAAATCATTGAGGATTGCACTCATTAAATAATGACAGACATTAGAGTTTTAGATTTTATATCCTTCAGGAAATGTGTGTTGATGCAAAACCTGTTATTCTGGCAATTTTTTAAATTTATAAAAGCAATTTTTTAAATCTGTCCCTATTCTGGGGTTTTTGTCCCTTAGTTGTTTTGGCTTAATCCTTGATTCTTGTACTAAGAGAAGTTGTGCAATCTCAGGGTTGGTATTAATACTTCACAGTGTATAAGTACTGAAGCTCCCTGCATGGATAGTGTAGGGGTGGCTTGCTTGTCTTATAACTAGAAAGTGTCAGGGTCACCCGTTCAGTTTTATAAGCCTGAAATGTCTTCATGTTGATGAACAGCATATCATATAAACCCACCATGTTCTTTTAAAAACAGGACTGACATGCTTTGGCTCAGCCTGTTAAGTCCCTGACCAAAAGAGCATCAGTAGCCACTGCTGTATCGATGCACTGACTGGTCACACCTCCTTATGGAAAACTGCACCATAAAAACTGAAATAAAAAAGTGTGTTTTGGGTGTGTGTCGATATATATATGCATATATGTATATTTACATCATATCTTGATATGTTATACAATGCTAATGCATCAGAAACATACTGTTTTTTAATTATATTTTAATTTATGCCATTCAGTGGCATTCATGGGGACTGCCATGCTGACACGACGTTATCAATCTCTTCATCCTACTCCCAGAATGCAGTTTGGCTCCCTCTAATACAACATAACCTAGACATCATAAATAAGATTTATTTTTCTCCATTTAGTAACAGTGATTGTGCTGTGTGACCAACTTCTTAGATGGTCTATGAAATCAGTGTCTGTGCTTTTTTTTTTAACCCCGTTATTCTGAGATGTACTTACTGTACGTTGGTAAAAGCCTTACATGGTTGATTTACATTTTCTTTAATATAAAACAAGTGAAAAATCAGGGTGTTAAGTGTTTAAAACTGCTGTAGCTTAAAAAGTTTCAAATCATTTCTCTTATGCTGTTGTAAGGTGAAAGTTATCAGTTTTGCTTATCCATTAATGTCAGACAGTTGTCACTTCAAACAGCTAGTGATGGGAAGGACAGTTACCTATCGTTTTTGGCATTGTCATCAGTTGTGCAGTTACAAGGATAAAAGCAGCACTTCACTGGCCAAAAATGAGAGGATTTATGAGTTTATGCAGTGTTACAGGATAACTCTTCCACGCCCTTTCTATAAAGCACAGTTTAAAAATTAAAGGGACTCTTGTTTTTCTAAACAGATAATTGCTGGAGAACTTTATAGGATTTTACTGATCTCAGCAAAACAGTCAAAGGATATACAATTATGGGGATGTGATCAAAAGTCAGAACTGCAGGACTCCTATTGCCTAACCTATGTCATATATGCTGAGACAAATTATTTTCTGAAAAAAATGCAAGATTTGAATACGAGAAAAATTATCAATGGCAGAAATAATAAAATGAAAGGTACTAAAGGGGTTCAAGACATTAAAGAACATATTAATGATATAAGGGGAAAGAAATGCTTATGGGAAAAGTTAACTGTAGTGCAAGGTGGAGTTTTCCTTTAGTATCCTGCTTCTGTTTAGGCAGATGACCTTCCCATTTACATAAGAGGTATTTTAGTTTACTCAAACACCAGACTAAGGCAACTTGACTTAGCATGGGACCACCTTAAACTCAGAATATTCCAGTGCATGTAACCAATTACAGCCACCTCAGATATGGCTGTGAGAAAAGCAGATGCCACAAAATATTCTTATTTTTTAAAATAAACAGACATTATCAAAACTTAAGAAATTTTGGAACGTATTAACCTCTAACCAAGTACAGTTCCACACCATAACAATCTGAGTATTAATGTAATTTAATCTGACTACTCCAACCCCAGTATCTTAATTAACACATATAATCTGTTTTCTTCTTCTGTTCACAGTATTTCAACCCTTTTCTTCATACGAAACCCTACATCAGTCATGAAAAAGGAGTGCTCCCCCCAAAAAGTACTGTCAGTCAAATCCACAAAATGAATGAGTTGTAAGATAACTGCTTTCCTGCTGCTGATGGCTTATCTCCATGCTAAGGTATATTCTGAAGCCCATATATGCCATCAATCCATACTTTCAGGCTTTCTCTATAAGCTGGATTCAAACACTGTTGCTGCATCGTTGGTCACTGAGCTGTAACAAGTAGGGTATGTGAGATTCAGAGAGACACATAATGCAGGTGGCAACTGAGAAATAGCACAGCTGGATGCAATGTTTCTCAATGGCTGTATAATGATACAGCAATGATGAACATTGTTAAAATGAACATCCTACTGCATGCAAATTAGAAAGAGTGATTCAGAACTAAATGGTGCACCTCAAAGCTGTGAATGCCATAGAACTGAATATCACTGATTCCTGGAGTTGTGGTTTAATCTCTTAGACGTTTTGCTTCAGCATTAAAATGGGCATACTAACAAAGCAATGATTGGAGGCCACTAGTTAGGTATGTTAAGCTGTAGGTGTCTGGACTCACCTAGTTCAAGGTTAAGCAGATATTGTAATTTAACAATTTCTTGAACTCAGTAACGTCTTCCTTAACATGATTAGGATTAGAGCTTCCTTGTGTGCTTATTTGACTGTTTGGGAATGATGATTATGCATATTAGGGCACAACAAACAGAAGTTGGAGAATTGCTCAGTTTTCACTTTGTGCACACTGGCACACTGGCTAGACTTCATGTTGCCTTTGCATCATACATATGCAGGCAGGAGTATGCATGTAGGGTTCAGTTCAAGGGAACATCTGTAATTCCAGGCAACATTTATTGAGTGGAGTCTCGGTAATGCAAAGTTCACTGGCCCCATATTCCTAGAATCTGGGCTGCCATGTTTCATATTTCAAACTGCTATGTTCACACAGTATCATACACTACTAATAATTGGAATTTCCACCACTGGTTGCATGAATGAGCTGACCCCCATTATTTGACAGTCGGCACATAACAAAATGAGTATGACTGCAAAATTTAATCCATTTTTCTATGCAAACTATTAGAGATGCAAATAAGGCTTCAGAGAAAGAGTTCATAGCCATAAGGTGGTGTTAAGAAGATCCAACATCTTCCTTGATCTCTTCCACCAGCATTACAGGCCAAGACTCATTGAGGAACAATCCATAAGGTCACAATACAATGCAGAGACCTGGAGCAGCCTGACACAAGAGGTTACATGTGCCACAGGCATACCACATAACTGTGAGCAATGCCACCACCATTACAGTACTCTCAAAACAGAGAAATCCCAAGCTCCTAGGCCAATGGGAGGCTGAGGGGAGGGAGCACCAGCTATGTACCATAAGTAATCCATGGCTTAAACCTCTACATACAGGCTGCAAGTATATCCCATGCAATTGTCCCAATGCCTCCCATTTCTTCCCTCACTGTCCCTGAAAAGATAGCCGAGAATGGCAGAGAATGTGGAGCTGTACAGGAGGAGGGTTGAGTGGGTCAGGGAGCACTGGGGACAGTATTCCCATTACAGGCAGAGCAGCTTCACCTGCTAACAATCCTGTTAGTTGTTATAGCGGTAAACAGAGTTTGTATGAGATTTCACCAGGATTGCCACATTATCAAATCTCAGGATTAGTACTTCTTGGATACATATCCTGTGCCAGCAATGTTATACTCTGGAAATAAATTGTTGCCATGCAAGCAAGTTAGGTTGTATATTGTCAGTTGTTTATCATCTGCCAAATAACATTCTGGTGATTAAGATGCTAAGGTAATAATTTACTGCCCATGCAACAGGCATATTATGGAACATTTGTTGCCTTATTTCTTTGGGCCAGTTGTGATTTTATTTAGAAAATCAGAACTGCCCATATCGGGGGTGTTCAGTATAAAAGGAGGTAGGTATTAGACGTTTGCTGTGTATGATATTGGCACTTAGGCTGCACATTCAATACTGAATGGGAGCACCATAGGACTGTATATGTGTCAGTGTCTGCATGCTTCCATGATCTTATACATGTTACTCAATACGTTAAGGCACTGCTGTCCTACTATTACACTGACAGAGGGCTCAGTTTTCCCTTGGTTGACTAGTTTGATAACAGCTGTGTCTGGGATTTGTGTTTGTTGTCTTTTATGCACTACAGGTACTATGTTTCATGGGAAATTATGAGAGGCCTGTGGTCTCCAAGGCATTTGTTTGATTTTTCACAAATCCGACTTTATTAATCTGTCTGGACTGCTGAAAAGGATGTATGATTAACTGCACCCTTCAATAGGATTGTGCATGTAGCTCAGCAGCTTTAGCCTTAATCTGTATATGCTGATGGCTGTGGGTTCAGTTCGCAAACCATCCTCATTTCTTCTGCTATTGCCACAATTTCCAGTGGGTTTTATTGTACTTTTGAATAGAGTGCCCACAACAATATGATTTTCACGTTGGAGTGAACTGCATGTTGTCTTTTTCATTCTGCATATGTGTGACATGCACTATTAGTATATGTTACACTGACTGCTGACAAAACTCAGCATGTAAGTGCATTGCCTCTCAGTTTGCATGTGCTGAAGACTGTAGGTTCAAGCCCCCCCAGGGGTTGCATGATGGCACATCATTGTTACAGTGATTGGATCTTTCATGGCCATGATGGCCATGATGTTATGGCCATGATGTTATGTTAAATAGTCTGGCTCCAGTTAGGATTTACCAGCATGGTTTCACTGCGTGTGTACTTTTCTCCCTCCACTTTTTTCTCGTTATTCTTTTCATTATATATTTTTTTAGATTTTGTTTCGTCTTCATTTATTTTGCAATTATATGCAGCAGCATCCAGACCTGCATCCCTGCCACAATCCAGGCCTGTCAGGACATCGCCACCAGCACCATAGCCATTGGTGTCACCAGCTACCACTGTCACCTCCACACCCTTGGCGGAATCTGCATCAGCCCCTGTCAATGGCCCACTGAGGTGCTGTTCAAACAACTGATGGCAGCAATGCTAGAGGAGATGAGAAGTATGTCACCCACAGGTAACTGGAGGAAATAGTATTAGGACTTATTGACAGGTGGCTGGATGTCTGAATGGGCTGGCTAGAGTCACTCTTTTGGCAACTCATGGAGTAGCATCTCTGTCCTACACTGGCATTACCATAAACGTTTTACAGTATACAGATGCATTCTTACAAGTGCAATGAATAACTATTACCAACAAACCATTATATAATCCCAGTATGTAGGAGGACCACACCCCCCCTTACTATATATTCTAACTCCAGGGCCGCTCTACAGTGGGGAATAGGCCATATACAATTTTCGACGAAATGACTGTCGGTGAAATTGTCAGTGAAATGAAGTTTCAGTGAATTGGCCTGCTGAGTTGAGTGTCGGTGAAATGAACTGTCGACGAAATGAAGGTGAGCCATCAGTATACATCCTTCATGACCCTTTAAGGCTGCCACAGAATGTCAACTTCTTGCCACTGCTTTGCATACAGAATTGCACTGATCATGACAGAGGTGCAACCACAACTAACAAGCACTGCTCAGGTTTGTGCTTCCCTGTGGCCATGCCATACCACTAGTACCAGCTCTTTCCTGCTGCAGCCACAAATGGGACATTTAATAAGTTGTTGTCCTGTACTGTTTCATCATGTATTCATTCTTAATGAGCACTAGGGCTCATGGTGCACACACAGTAAACAGAGGAGGGCTGATGTGACTGCATACTCCCTTTCTGAATCCCAGGTTTTCTGTGTCTGCTTGTCTGTCTGTCTCTCTCTGCATCTTTTTACTCTAGTCATTTCTCAGACTTGAACTCTGCAAACATGCCACAGTTGTTCTTCTCCTTGAGTTAGGCAGCCTGTCATCCTTAGCTGCTTACTAGCCTATATCCCAACCCCCCATTTACTACTACTGAACGCTGTTGTTAAAATCACAGTTTAACCTACCTTAGAAAAAAATAGCTACTTTTGAAACAAGCAACACAGAATCAGAGAAGTCACAGTACATCACTACTATTTTCTTATTAACAAATTTTATTTCTATAACTATGTATATATATATATATATATATATATATATATATATATATATATATATATATATATATATATATATATATATATATATATATATACACACACACACACATTGATATGGAGATATGGCGAGTTGTGTGTGCTCCCGATGGTACTGGACCCGATGTTGTATGACAAAATGCAAGTCAATGATAGTTTTGTCTCGCTTCTCATAATAATTATACACACAGACAGACTCACCCACATACACACACACACACACACACACACACACACACACACTTGCATATGCAAATATTTGTATAAAGTCAAATACATTTTATATATATATATATATATATATATATATATATATATATATATATATATATATTTCAACATGATTGGAGTGTTTTGAGACTGAATAACAGTGCATATTTGAGATTTTCACCCTTTCCACACTTTTGTGTAATTTTGGGAGTTAGTGTACATGTGTGTATGTGTATATCTATATATATATATTTATTTATTTATTATTTATTTCCAGTTTGATAACTGGGGAAGTCCACCTTCATATCGTCGATCACATATGATCGACCGGCCACATCGTCGAACCGTTTCTGCGAAAAAAACAAAACTGGTAAAATGTCAAATAAATGTCAAATTTCGACATTTCCGGCTGCGCCACACCTCCAAACCAGTGCTACCATGGGTCAAAAAAGGGGGCAGGATTTTGCCATTCGGATATGTGGAATGCGACGTTCGGGACATTTGCACTTCAGTATTCGAGGACGCGGGGTGGACCATAGTGAGATCTACATTATGAAGGTAAACCATTATATATATATTATCATATATATGTGCGTGTGTGTGTGTGTGTGTGTGTGTGTGTGTGTGTGTGTGTGTGTGTGTGTGTGTGTGTATATATATATATATATATATATATATATATATATATATATATATATATATATATACACACATCTGTATCTATATCTATATAGTATCACTACAGAATACCGAAATAATTCCACAGTCCCGAGACTTTGAATCCCGAGGACCAGAATCTCAAGATTGCGGAATCTCGAAAGTAGCGAATGAAGATTGCCATACAGTGCGGAACAGGAACTTTGCTGTTCACTGCACTGTTGTGCGATCTCGGAGTTGGTATAGTTTAGTTGCAGAGGGTGTGGGGGGTGCAGTGCGGCTTGCCCACCTGCATACACATTAGAATAGTTTGTTGTATGTTTTACTTTTTTTTTTTCAATGTTCAAGATTCTGTAATCTCAAGATTCTAGTCCTCGGGATTTAGAGTCTCAGGATTGTGGAATTTTGGTATTCTGTAGTGATCCTATATATATATATATATATATATATATATATATATATATATATATATATAGGTTTGTAGGTGGTTGGTACTAGGCTATCGGCCCTAGAGCCTATACAAGCCTAGACATAACAATTCCTTGGCTATTTCTTCCCAGAATATTTACTTCCCTGGTCCCCTGTCTAGCAGGTTGAATGACGTGATCCCCGGGGTGAATTTCCTATCTCCCATTCAATCATCAGGGTTCCTTTTGAAGAGTGCCAAGGAGGCGCTCTGCTTGACATGTATGGGCAGTCTATTCCAGAGTATGGGGAGTCTCTGGGTCAGGAACCTATCCCTCCAGCATATTTTGTTTATTGTGATGACCAGGTTTAGATCCCTGGAGCATGTGGCTCTGAGGGATTGGGATTTCTTTAAGTGTAGCATGTCCAACAGCTCTGAGTTTGACATGGCCTGGTATGTTAAGCAGAGATCGCCTCTGAGTAGGTGAAATGCAACAGAGTATAGCTGGAGTTTTTTTAGATGGTCAGCATAGAGCATCTGCTTTAGGCTTGTGATTCTTTTAGTGAGATATTTCTGTGGCCTTTCCAGTTGTTGCAGATGTCTTGTGAGGTACATACCAAACAGGGAGTTGTACTCTATAATGGGTCTAATAAAGATGAGTACAGTGGGACAATGACCTCCTTTTTTCTGGATGAAAAGCCCTTAGTGATGAGATGTGCCACATAGAAGGATTTTCTGACTGTTGTGGCAATGTGGTTATCGAAGGTGAGACCACTGTCTGTCTGTGTCCCTAAGTCCCTTATCACACTTTTGGTGTTTAGAGTACTGCCACTTATGTGGTAATTCATGGATATATGGTTTTACCCGACGTGGATAACTATACATTTCTTGGCATTGAGCTTGAGCCCATGGCTCTGGCACCAAGCATCTGTTTCAGTAAGGCCCTTTTGTAGAATATCCACATCATATGGGGATTCAATAATGGCTCCCAGTTTGCAGTCATCTGCAAACTTTGTTAGCCAGAATCCCTTAGTGCTAGCCTGTACTTCAGAGAAGTAGATACCAAACACGAGCGGTCCCAGGACTGAATCCTGAGGGACTCCACTTGTCACTTGTCTGGAAGTGGATTTTGAGTCGGCTACTTTTACAGTGTGGTTCTGTCAGTAAGCCAGTTTGCAACCCAATGAGTGACATAGGAATTAATGCCCAGCTTAGTAGGTTTATCTATGATTTCAGAGTGGGGCATGGTGTTGAAGACCTTGGCAAGGTCCAGATAGGCTGTGTGGACCGCCTTGCCCTCGTCCATGGCTCTGGAGACTGATTTGAAGAAGTCAATCAGGCTGAGGAGACAAGATCGGCCTTTTATGAAACCAAACTGGGTGGGGTCCAGTGTTTGAAGGTTTCCAATGTCTTTGTTTATAAGTTCCATGATAATGCATTCCATGACTTTGCAGATCAGGCTCATCAGACTGATGGGATGATAGTTCCTGGGATGCAAGGTAGATCCCCCCTTGTGGAGTGGGATAACTGTAGCTGTGCACCACTCATTGGGCACGAAGCCTGAGGCGAGGCTATGATTAAACATGACACTTAGGTGAAGCGCCAGTTCATTTTGTAGTTCATGTAATACACAGCCAGGGATGTCATCTGGTCCCATGGATGCTGTATTCTTAGCTTTGGAGAGTGCGTTTTTTACCTGTGTGGCCGTGATTACTGGCATTTGGCAATCTTTTGATATTGAGATGGGCCCTTTAGGGGGTGAGAGGGGGTGAAGTTGGCACTGAATCGATCTGCCAGGATATTGGCAATATCCTTGGGATCAGTATATTTAATGCCATTCTGTTGTAGCTCAGAGCAGATCTGAGCATTGCCATTTAGATTCTTGACATAACTATAGAATGCCTTGTGGTTGTCCTTGGAATCTTTGGCAATTTTATTTTCGTAACTAGCTTTGGAGGATTTTATGAGGGATCTCAGCTTCTTACTGAGGCTGGTAAGGGAGTATTTTGCATCCTGGGATTTTCCTCTTTTCTGCAACAGTTTCTTCCTTCTGTTGTATAGTTTGTTTATGGCAGGGGACCACCAGATTGGCTTCCTTTTTTTGGAGGAGAGCATCTTGGTTCTATTTGGAATGGCATGATTCATGCATGAGTGGATGTGCTCGTACAGTGCCTTAGTGTAGGATTCAGCAGTTGAACTTTCAGTTCCCGTCTGCATGGGTGTTGTGAAGGTTGTCACTTCTGACTTGAATAGCATGAAGTTAGCTTTGGAGAAGTTTTTTTATGGAGGTTTCCCTACTGGGGAGTGGGGGTGAGATGGTAACGTCAAGGGTGATAAGCTTATGGTCAGACCTGACGAACGAGGGGCTGACCACTGGTGAGGGGTATTGATCTCCCATGTATGTAATGACCAGTTCTAGGATATTTGAGCCCTTGGTGGGACTATGGATTAGTTTATCCAGGGTGCTGGAATTTATGAACTCCAAGAACCGTTTGGCAAAAGTGTTGGTACCCGAGTAGTTTTCCCAATTAATGGCAGTGTAGTTGAAATCACCAAGTATTAGGGTGTTTGGTTGTATCTTAATATTTTCCAGTATGTTTAGAAAGGTGTAGTGAGAATCTTGGGGCATGGTGGGGGATATGTAGCAAGCTACAATTTGGATTGCAGTCTTACCCAGTGTTAGTTACACCTGTAGAATTTCAGATGCATTGTGTTGGGCAACTAGCCTGGAGGTGTGAATATTCTTGGTGAATATGGACACTCCTCCTCCTTTAGTGTTTTGGTTCTATATATATATATATATATATATATATATATATATATATATATTTACAGTGATGTGGAGACATGGAGGTATAATTATGTAATTGTGCAGAGGTCTTGTCCCTTGAAAAAAACACTTTTACACATTTGTGTGTGATCTCGATGGTACTGGATTCAATGTTGTACGACTGACAGAATGCAAATCAATGACATTTCTGTTTCTCACTTCTCATATAATTACACACACACACACACACACACACACACACACACACACACACACACACACACACACACACACACACACACACAAACACAACACGTTTGTTATGTGTGTGTGTGTGTGTGTGTGTGTGTGTGTGTGTGTGTGTGTGTGTGTGTGTGTGTGTGTGTGTGTGTGTGTGTGTGTGCGTTTACAGCACCTGATCAACCAGCAAGTTCTTTAGTAAAAGTAGAATACACAGATCAAACCCAGGCCAACATGGGAAAAAGAGGCAAAGTGAATCCTGCGCCCTGAGTCTAGGAGACAGATACCTTATGACTGACGCAGTATTCTTCTCAGGTCATGCTAAGGCTGTAGGTTACATCACATAGTTACTTGACAGCAGAAGGAAATAATGAGCTTGTATAATCTGTCCTTCAAGAGTATTTAACATTCACACTCCCCTCTATACCTACCCTCAGTTTTACCTTTCTTCTTCTTGCCCTCTCATTTTTGAATATCTCTGTGGATTTCCTCTCTGCCAGTCATACTGATAATCCATTCAATTGGTCTATAATACCCTTTGTGACAAAAGTACTTTCACAGCTCCAGGGAGTAGTCAGTCCCTTTTATCTGTTTTTTGGTGACCTCCTTCTTCTCCCTGTGTCCTTCCTGCTCAGGATGACCCTTTCACAACTCCCCAACATGATCTACACCATCATGGTGAAGCCCCTAACCACCCACCATCTCTTCTGGTCTCATGTTACAAAACTCTCAACTTTGTTGATACTCTTTTCCCTCCGTCACATGACACTTCATGATGGTGTTCTTCTGGATTCTTCTCTGTCCATTTCCTTGTATGGCCTCCAGTACTTTATACAGTAATTATGGTGTGGGCTGACTGGGAACCTACTTCTGGAGTTTGGCTTGAGGATTCATCCCAGCATTCTCTCTCAAATATTAGCAATGTTCATGAATTTAAGAAAATGCTCGAACAACATCTAAGTACCATCTGGTTATGTCTTTGTGACCATGCCACCTAAGCTCTGTCCCTTGTTAATATTCTTTTTAATTATTCTTTCTTTTCACTTCTAAATATACATATGATAAAAATGTTATTCACTTATTTATATCAAACTAGTAAGTCAATTTTTGCTTTTGTTTCAATATGTTGTTTCTCTGTTGTATTGTATTTTACTGCATTTTCTGTGTAAATTATCTTGTTTTGCTGTATTCTGGAGCTTTTCTCCCCAGGCCTCTACTGAAAAAGGGCTTTTGCCCAGTCGGACTATCCTAGTCAACAAATGTCAAATAAATAATTCTTCCACTGCCCTGTCAGTCTGTTCATGGTGGTTCAGTCAAGGTGTGATTAGCACCCTGCAAATCCTTTAAATGTTCTTCATCCATCAGGTTCACCTTCCAGAACCCTTACTGACACTTTCCCCAGGGTTGTTGTGGCCCAGGCATAATGTATTGTATTTGTTTGCACCAAATCTCAGCTGTCACTTTTCTGTCTAATTGTATCAGCCTTCCCCAATCTTTTCACTAGACTATTTGACCTCTCCTCCACTGCTTTACCTCTTATTGTATAATTTGCAACACAGTTGATCCCAAAGTGATAACTATGGTGAGGTGAAGGGGAAGTACAACTTAAAGGGGCGCAATTGTCAGTTCCCAATGGGACATGAGTACAATACAGCACTTATTTAAGAAGCTCTGGGTGATTTTGCAGCTTCTTAAAAGAAAATATTAACTTGCTTAGTGTAACTTGATAAGGATAGCACCATAGCCAGCTCACAGAGTGCCTGGTGCTGCTCCTAATTTGGTACCCCTCAACTCTAAGCTGAGAGATAAAATGTGTGTATGTATGTGTATATATATATATATATCCATCCTCAACCCCTTTTCCCATTTTGCACATGGGGTCAGGGTGTCACTTCCACAGTGACAGTCATCTTAAGCCAAGATTTACACCACCAGGTGCCTAGTCCTGACACTGTAGTTCATTCACACCACTCACTTGTGCACATACACTCTCACCTACAGCCAATTTAGAGTGTCCAATCCACCTACTCCATGTCTTTGGAATGTGGGAGGAAACCAGAGTACCCAGAGGAAACCCACATGACCAAAGGGAGGACATGCAGACTCTGCACAGAAGGCATCCCTGCTGAGAATTGAACCAGACAGCCTCTTACTGTGAGGCAACAACACTAACCACTGCACCACCACGGCCACCCTATATATATTTATATATATATTATAAGGTCCTCTGCACCCCCATCATCTATGTGAGGAACATCAAAAAAGTCTTCTTTTAAAAACTGTAGCAAGCAGCTTGCTGCAACTTAGTCCACACTGAAAGCTCCGACGCAAGATTTTCATCTTAACTGTAGAAGTAGTATTGTAATTCATTTCTGTATCGACATTCAGAAAAGAATGTGTACTGCAGTACTACCAACTGATCAATATCTACCATTCATGCCCCCTAACACCTTGTACCTGGATAGGCAGTCCCCTTCACCTCACCCTAGCTACACATCTGCAAGGTATTTAAATATATCATTTGAGAAGTATGAAGTGGCTTTTCTCATTTTGTTCTCCAACTGACCCAAAGCTTCTTCTTTGATAATTCTGAACAGATTCAGTTTCAAACTCTTCAAAGAGCTTCCCCAGAGTCTTGCAGTGATCTTGTGCAAGAGTCTGTGGATTGGTTTTGTTCCAAGTTCCATCAAATAGACTAGTCCGAGATCCAAAGTCTGGTTTTGTATTTCTGTTTAACAACATGTAGACTAGATCCAGGTCCAGTTAGGCTTGTCTTCTGGTTGTAGGTACTCGGTACAGTAAATTCCAGTTACATTTCAGAAATTAGCTATATAATTAAAAAAGGCTTTAATAATCCTGATTCATAACAAACCATTTTTTTGCCCACACAGATGAACATGTTCATCCCATTTCAAACCTTTCATTTATTTGCAAGGTTACCTTGATGGTGGTTACTATTTAACATATCTTTTCTAACAACTCACAGCTTCGTAACTATATCACTTCAGTTTCAGAATAAGGATGTCTTCACTATAGTAGTTAGTATCTCCTAGTACTGAGATCCACACTGCTATTCTACTTTAAATTTCTTTTATTTTTAAGTAAAGTTTGCGCAGTTAACCATGGAATCCTGTTGGAGGGTCTGTGATTTCACTATAGTCTCTCTTTTACACTTATTAACTGGTTTGTCTCTTACCTCTGAAACTGTATACATCAGGTACTTTCTTGCTTAATTCTTTATTGAGCTACTTTGTATACTACTGGGTGCTGTGGCATTGTGTTTCTCAGTCTTTCTATCATTCGCAGTATACATTTTTAACTACAAAGCTGATTTAAATGATAGCATTGCATTATTCACTGTGTAAATGTAACTCTCCCCTTAGGAATGAATGTTGGCTCTTGAAGGTAAGTGGGTCACTATTCTTAACTGCAGGAAATGAGTTTGACTTGAAGCTCAGTGCTGTTAAAGCAGAGAAAGTGACTATCCATGCAACATTTAAGACCTCTACAACTCTACACTTCTCGTCAGTAATTATTTATAGCGATCATACTGTTTGTTTTGTTGTCTGGCTAATTAATGCCTGTCTGTTCATGCTCTAGAGACTTGTACAAAGAGTTTTCAATGTCAAAACTAGTTATATCAGCTTCAAATGCCTCACTGCAGAGTTCTGTGTCAGTTACGGAGTAGAAGTATTACAGTCCATACCATATGGGCTGCTAAGAAACTTCTACACATCTGAAAATCATCACTGATTTATATGTTCTGCTTTCCAGGCTCATATGAATGGGTTTTAAATGACTGGGCATCAGATTTTCAAACTGCATGTGGTAGGAACAAACTGGAGCTCAAGTTCAGGGTGTGAAAGGTTGGTGTAATCCTGAACAAGTTACCATCATTTGGGACTGAGGGGCAGCAGTAGTAAATCCCTATACTTTTATCAGAGGGATATTGCCTGTATTATGCACTAAGCTGCACATAAGAGCTTTGGAACAGTTCTTCATGCTTTGGTGTCCTGGTGCTTAGGATACATTTACAGTGGCGGATTTAGGCATGGGCGCAGGGGCGCACACCGGCCCCTTTTTCAACTTTCTTCTTTCGCGCCGGCCCCTTTTAAAACTTTCTTTTTCTTCTTCTTCTTCTTTTTTTTTTTTTTGGAAAATCAGGTGCATCTTTCCTGAAGAATCCTGTCACCAATGCACCAAGTACATCAGAGATGTCATTAGAGGTTGGTGTCAGATGATGATTTTTTTTTTAATAACATAACAGTCCTCCTCCAACTGCATCTCTTCTTGTAATTTAGGCACGTTGGTGACAGCTGACAGGAATCGTTGTGTAAGCTGTTGTCTGAAGACAAGCTTGTTCAATTTTAAAATAAAAACTAGATGGACAAAGTTTATAACTACTGCTACGAGTGATCTGCTAAGGTAATGCGCTAATTCTTTTGACTTTTGACAGCTGATTAAAGACAACACGCTCACATGTATACCTGTAGAGCAAAGGCTGGGAAGTAAGGGCAGCTGTTTGTTCCAATATTATATAACACTGTGTGGCGTTGTACTGCAAAACTGGTTTGCAGTTCCAGAATATCCTCAATTTGGGACTAGCGGCACAGAGCGGGACTTATTCTTCGTGTTTTCCAAAGAAACTGTTGCACAAAGCTTCCATACACTGGAGCCAAATCAGTAGAAATCCTCTGGAAAGAGGGCAACAGGTAGGAAGACTTGCTTATTGATGAGAGGGGTGCTAGAGCTCAAATCCCCGTCTAAGTCCTGTTTCCTGCATAGTGGTAGTAATCACAGTAACCATAGTAAATAACATGCGCACCCGCTCCCCTCTACTTGAAAAAGTCTGCAGCTGCGAATCCTGCTTTTGAAATATAGCTTGATCGGTTGCTCCTTGAAATGTGCTTTGGGGGTGCTGCACTGTTTGAGAAAGCAAGTACGCATTTATTTTTACGTGGGAGCAACCTGCTGGGAGTTGTAGCGTACGAAGTATTCTGTGTGTTTTAAGGTTGTTTGAGTCTGTGTCAGTGTGTTATAGGCTGAAATTGCAGATTTTTTGTACTGTCCCAAACTGTGGAGGTGTGGTAGTTGAATAATTCAACAGGTGTGATTTTTACAGGATGGATGAATTAGATGTGTGTGATTGCATATTAATATCCTTGTAATCTTGGGTGTTTAAGGCACTTTGTAATGTGAAGTGAAAGTATGTGTAGGAGAATAAATGGTTGATGTAGACAAACGTGTTGCAGATGACTTTAACATGTTTTTTTTAATTCCTGTAGCCCTGTAGTGCTGTTGAGGGCACCAGTTCTACTTTCAGTGGTGGTGTGTGTATAGAATTGTACATGCTATTCTGCCATACAGAATGTGTATACGTGCGTTAAAGCATTACCTATACATATGTACACATGCGCACAACTTTGTGTGTATGTAGTTATTTCAGTTGTAATTGTCTTAGGATGGAAATAAAACATGCTTGTACTGTATTTGCCTGATTACAGCAGACACACCCTTGTATTGGGAATGAAATAGCCGTGAATTTATTGAGCCAGTAAAGGTTAGGATTAGATGTCTGTTAAAAACTAAATTGCTTAAGCATGAGGTGGGGGTTGGCATAATGGTTAAGGTGTTTATCTCAGACACAGGATTTGATTCTCCCCTTTGAAAGGGAAATTGGTTAGGCTTAAAATGGTCTGCAAGGACAGCTAGCCTACTATTACCCATGAAGCTGATCAAAACAGCTAGATGTGTGCAAAGGGCAGAGCTTGGAGAAGAAAAACAATGAGGCCAATAAATCAGCAGTCATCTCCTGAAAACTAAGCAGTAGCCATGCAAAGAAAATGCAAATGCCAGTCACTCTGTCTCAGGCTTTGCCCCCACCCTATCTGATAGCAGGGTCCATTCATCATTTGGACTCACACATTGCTGTGGGTGGCCCAAGACTGCTTGATTGAAGGAGCCCAAGTTGTTGGAGCAAGTGCCCCCTTTAGTCGTTATCTTGTAAATTTAGCCTCCTGTCTCTGTCCTTTCACTGAGCAACATGGTTTTGACATCCTTATCTAGGGACTTGAGGTAAGATAACTGAAAGAATGTAGCCACAATCAGCCTTTTGTATAGGTGAGGAATTGTTCTGACTCCCAGATTAAACCCTGTGCCTACTGTGACGTCAGTAAAGGTGAAAGGGAGCTGAAGCAGAAAATTTTATTGGGTGTAATAATGTTATTATTTAACCTCATACTGCCTTCACTAAAAGCTCTGTCACATCTGTTTCTTGTAGTAAGTAGAGATGCAAAAGTTCTAACTTAAGTGCTGAGGGACTAGTGCTTATAGTAGTCTTGTCTCGCATTCAAGGGTGTATTCAGGCATACTAACTGTTAAATATTGAAACGCGCAGTAGAAATATCTATCCCAGCAGAGTGTAGCCTCCCTGACATCTCAGATGCCCAGGTGAGAGTCGCCCTCTCCAAAGCTAAAAACACAGCATCAATGGGACCAGACGGTGTCCCGAGTTGCGTGCTACATGAACTCCAAGAGGAACTAAACCCGCACATAAGGCTGCTGTTTAATCTTAGCCTTACTACAGGATACGTACCCAAAGAATGGCGTACAGCAACAGTAGTCCCACTCCACAAAGGAGGTGCTTCTACGGACCCTGGAAATTACCGCCCCATAAGCTTGATGAGCCTGGTCTACAAAGCTATGGAGAGGATCATTATGGAACTCATAAACAAAGACATTGGGGACCTACAGACACTGGATCCTACCCAATTCGGCTTTGTCAAGGGCAGATCCTGCCTTTTGAACCTGGTCGACTTTTTTGAAACAGTCACTAAGGCCATTGATGAGGGTAAGGCAGTTCACACAGCCTACCTTGAGCTTGCAAAAGCCTTCAACACAATACCCCACTCGGGCATCATAGACATGCTCACCAGCTTAAATGTAAACCCATATATTATAAGATGGGTTGCAAACTGGCTCAAGGACAGAACCCACAAGGTCAGAATTCCTGGAGCCATGTCAGACTCTAAGCCAGTCACAAGCAGTGTCCCACAGGGCTCAGTTCTGGGACCCCTCTTGTTCGGCATTTATTTTTCTGAGGTGCAAGCAAACATAGGAGGATTGTGGCTGACAAAGTTCACAGATGACTGCAAACTGGGTGCCATAATTGATACTCCAGCGGACACAAGCATCCTTCAGAAAGGCCTCATAGAAACGGATAACTGGTGCCAGAGCCATGGCCTTAAATTGAACGCCAAAAAATGTATAGTCATACCCTTTGGGAAAAACAAAGTACCCACAAATTACCACATAGGTGGTAATCCATTAAGTACGGAAGTAATCAGGGACCTAGGGACCCAAGTTGACAGTAACCACTCATTTGACACTCACATTGCTAAGGTGGTTAGGAAGACCTTCTATATTACCCACCTTATCATGAAAGGATTCACATCTAGATCAAAAGAGGTCATTGTGCCCCTATACTCTTCCATTATCAGGCCCATAATTGAGTACAATGCCCCATTTGGGATGTACCTTACCCGACACCTGCAGCAGTTAGAAAGACCCCAAAAGTACCTCACTAAGAGGATCAAGGGTCTCAAACATATGTCATATGCTGCCCGGCTGAAGAAACTCCAGCTCTATTCAGTCGCATACTGCCTACTCAGAGGCGCTCTATGCCTGACGTGCAAGGCCATGTCCAATCCGGAATTAATGGACATGCTCCACCTTAGAAAATCCAAATCCACCAGAGCCACGAGAGCGAGAGATTTGAACCTCAACACAGAAATAAATAGGACGTGCTGGAGGGACAGATTCATAACCCAGAGGCTCCCTACACTCTGGAACAGAATCCCAGTCCATGTTGGGCAGTGCCCCTCACTGACTCTCTTCAAGAGAAACTTTGACGAGTGGATGGGAGATCGTAGGTTTACCCCGGGGGTCACTTCTGTGTCACTACTAGACAGAGGCACAGTAAACTAAACCCTAAATGGGCATAGTATTCTCATTCCAAGGGGTGGCGAAAGCCACACACACTCGGGCTAGGCTTATAAATGCCCTAGGGCAGATAGCCTAGTATGAACCTATGAACCTATGAATCTCTTTATGGCTTTGACTGGCAAAGTGCAGTGACATCCGCACGTTCTTTAGCAGCAACTGAATTAGTGTTCTAAGTAACATAAGTAACATAACCTCTCAAGTGTCCTTGGTTTTGCCTGTAAATTTTGGGTTGTACCTCATAAATTTGAGAATCTGTGGCAGAATGAGTGAGGGTTATAGTCAATACATAATTCAAATCATTACAGTTACAGACTTAAAAATTCTCCTGTTCTGTCAGCTTTCTAAGTGAAGATTAGTTAGAGTTGCCACCTTTTTAAATGCACAAAGTAGAAATGTGAGATTTTGCAGGACAAATGATACCCATGGTTAGTGCAAAAGAGAGAACTTTATTTTTTGCCAAAATAAACACTTATTTTTGCAGAGCTTGATGCTTATGCTGTTTCATATAACATTTATGTGTTTCAGATACAACAAAATTGTATTTGCAACTATTAAAGAAAACTTAGGAAATTTTTTTTGTCATAAAATCTCTGGACATTTGTCATTTTTTTTTTCATAGGGACAATAATGTAGTGAAACAAATACACTTTTTTATTAAGAATTTTTTGAAAACTACATGACTCAACGAGCTCATAACAAAACTGTCTAAACCACTTTGGTGTCTCGTTGCTATGATGATGGTGCTCCTGTGTAGGTGAGGTCACTTAGAATGGTCCATTTAGTTTAAGGATATGTGGGGGTGTTCTGTATTTAGGCTGTGTTCCCTTATGGATATTGTTTTGTCCACTCTCTGTTTATAACTTGGTTTAATCCACAAAGTCTACCTGCCTGCTTGATGGCTGCCATTTTGGAAGGAATGGAGCTGAGTTAGCAAACAAATTGATCTTAAATGTATTTGTTTTGTGGACTACTCTAGGTACAAGAAGGGCACACTCACAGTTTAAAACTTTAGGGAAAGTCTGCTTTATTGGATTAGTAACTACATAATTACCATCAAAACTTCAACTTTTCTAAATACTTTTCTTGCAGAGTATGTGTAGTGAGTTTTGTAAAATGTGGGGTATGAATGAATATAAACTGTGTCAAATTCGTATTCTTGAAGAGCTTTGTGCAAAGATGTCTGTTTTATGGGGGATGCAAAAGAGTTGCAAAATCTAATCCCATGTGGTATATAGTTTATACCTTGTATGCTTTTGGAATAAATACATCTTGTTGTGCAAAATAATGTATTGATTTTATTATACAGTAAAAGTCTGAAAGCTGTAAAATAGTATTTTTTTTTTTAATTTAAATGTTTATGTTGGCTTGAGAAGTTTTATCCACTTTTGTTCGTGCAGTTAAAAGTAATGCAGACATGCTTGATGAATGAGTGACAAAAGGTGAAAAAAAGTTGCCTTTAAATTGTAGCAGAAGGACCGAATCATTCATTATGACTTTTAAACATTCAGAGGAGGCTTGCATGCTATGGAAACGTTTTGATTCATTCAAGATGTACATGTTTTTGTTACATAATTAAATCATTCCTTTAAAAAAACTGATAAGTTAATTGTTTAATTGTGCGGCTTTCTGAAATCAAATATATGAACTCTAATTTCTTTATTGCTACTATGTTCTTATAGTTATTGCAAATTAATTTAGATGTGCATTGGGGAAAAAAGGGATTCTGACTTTTGTAAATTCTACCAGCAGTACAGAATCCTGTTTGCAGTGTTTTACCTGAAGAAACCAACGTGAAAAAGAACCTTTCACTTTCCACAAGCAGACAGGTTTGACACAGGAAGCTACACATTTTTGCAGATGTACAAAAGAGAGTAACTGTAATAAACATTTATGCTGTCTTGAATGTATGTGGGGAGGGGGGAGGGTAATGGCTTGAAAAAATAGAGGGAGTTCTGAGAAATGCAGTATTTCCATTAAAGGTGTGGTGATACAGGTACAGTCTTCTGATTGTGCTAGGAACAAAGGAGTGTGCAACCCAACCAGTCGTCCGCATTGCTAAGAGTGCCCTGTTCATTACAGCAATACTGTGAAGAAGGACATGTATGTATTACGGTGTCATGGTATGTTGTAGGGAATTGTATTCTGCTCACATGACCCATACTTAGTTGAACTCTGTAACTGTTTTAGTTTTTACCATGTCCTGTAATGTTTCAGTTATTCACCACTCTGTGAAATCAGTTTTCCTCAGTGGTTAAAGCTACGAGATGTAATTAAGTCAATCCTTTTCCTTCCAATTTGATTTCCTCAATATTATTTTGCCAGTTTGATTATCAATAAGTCATGTAACCAGACAGCATTCTTTGTTTACCTTTGAAAATATGCACTTGTATTTAGTGGATTTACTGGTTAAAAAAAATCCTTGTGTCTCTTTTGAGACATCCGTGCCCTCCAAATTGTTTAGTATACTGAGTCTTCCTACTCCGGTTTATCTTGCAAAATTTAGCACAAAAGTAAGGTTAGTAACAGTGGTGTAGTGACTAGTGCTGCTGTCTTACAGACTTTATTTCTGCAGTTCACTTCTTGGATGGGCTGTCTCTTGTATAGAGCCTATACGTCTTTCCTATGCCAGTGTTGGCGCTCTTTTTGGTGCTTTGATTTCCTCCCACATCCCAAACACATACTGTAAGTGAATTGGCAGTCTTCGAAACGGTTTGGGTGAGAGAATGATTGTGTGTGTGTGTGTGTGTGTGTGTGTGTGTGTGTGTGTGTGTGTGTGTGTGTCTCTGTGTGTGTGTGTGTGTGTGTGTGTGTGTGTGTGTGTGTGTGTGTGTGTGTGTGTATGTGTGTGTGTGCTCAGTTCAAAGGAATTTTATCTAGTAATCATCTACTTGATCTGATTGCAGATAATCTTTTTGCATTTTAAGATCTACCCCTCCCTTTAGAGACTGATTTCTTAACTGATATCCTCAGGTAATCTGGACAGCATCTCTGTACACTATGGTTCCTGTAACTTAGGTTCTCCTTTGATGGCCATTTATCCTTTCAGGTGTCTTGCTGTACTTCAGTATGTTGTAGGCAGTTCCACCTATCTTTCAGGGTGCTTGTTTACTGAGATATGGAAATACTGCATATCTTAATTATTAGGTTATGTCATCTGTTTGAGTAAACTGTGCTATATTTTGAGTCATTTTTAGCAGTCAACTTTTTTATAAACTTTGTTTCTGAGTGATACCATCCTACACTCATAGTTAAGTTGGAAGTTATGATGCTAGGTTCCAGATTTTTGGTTGGATGTATTTGCTTTCCAAGACCCTTTATCTATATTTTTGATATCTGCAGGTTGAGAGGTATGGTGACCTCAGTTTATGTATGCTTCACGCGTTGTTGGTGAGATGAAAGGAGTTTGGTAATTGGCTAGCATGTAGCAGATTATCTTATTTACATTAACAGTACATGGAGTATTTCTAGGTCATTATTTTGCTATATAAGCCTAGATATGATGGAGTTCTGGAGAAATATAGACAACCCTCCACCAGCCACAGGGACTTTCAAAAGTAGTAGGCATTGAAGTTAAGTAGGAAAGGTGTGTTCTTAGCACATAGGATAACATCATATGACTCCTAGCTAATCTGTAAATGTGACACAGTCACTTTAAATCCCTTTTATCCCCTGTCAAATGTAGTGAAAAGTTTAAATGTGAAAAAAGTGATATTGATATTGGCGTAAAATGTTTTAATAGCCACTAAGCAAGCAAATAGAATCCACAACATGCACACATCCCAGCTACAGTGGTACCACCTAATCTGCAGTAGGGATTTTGTCTATAGTGGCTAATTTATGAGTAAATTCCTCAGCTCTGTGAATGTCTGCAGTTACTTCAGGGTGTCCCATTGCCTCTGACTGAGTGTAGAAGGGGATAAAACACAGCCTATCCACAACTACCCCAGCTGTCTACTACGTTTGTTTACTGTACTACAGTTATATTTGGTATCTTAAGATACCTTTTAGTGTTAATTATGAGCAGGAACTTTGTATTAGAGGTCATCCATAGATGTATCTGTCAACTGAATGTATAGTGCTTTCTTTTTACACGTCAGAGCATCTTAAGGTGATCTTTATACCCCCCCCCCCCAAAAAACAGTGTCCCATTTTCTCACTCCCACCCTGGTAGTTGACTAACCAGATTGCGCGCCCCCCCTTTCACAGATTCCTGGATCCGCCACTGATTTAGCTGGGTCTTCCTGTGTGGGCTTTCATTGCATGTACCTAGCATAGACCTCTGCAGTCGGGCATTTAAAAGGCATGCTTGTATCACTCAAGTGCTGCAGAATCTGCATGGCACTAGGACTTGCATATCAAACAATAACTAATATGTGTCCCGGAAATCTTAAAGAGCTGTCAGAATGCTGCCACCATCTTCTGCCTATGCTTGGCTACTCTGAGGCCAATATGATTCTTAGGAGAAGACTGGACACATCCTAGTATGTAATCTTTCTTAATACCAGTCCACATTTGTGGAATACACTACCATGATTTCAGGAATGTATAACTGATGGCAGGTCTAAAAGATCATCAAAGAGCTATGCTTGCTGACAGGCTTACCCAATTTTTGTTTATTTTTTATAGCCAGACACTGTTTTATAATCACGTAACATTGTTTCTTTGTATATCTGTTTTGTTAATTGTTCATTATTGTGTTGCAGTACATGATCCCCTAGATTATCTTCCTAAAATGGGAAAAAGACCAGCTTGTGAAACACCTTTCTGACTTCAGGAAGGAGCCTGCCTGACAATTTTTGTTAAGTACCTATAAGCACCATTGAGGTTGGGTGTGTTAATAGAGTTTAAAAGCAAACAGTACTGACAGCCAAACAACAGTGGCAAAATGTAAAATAGCTTCAATAGCTGTTAAATACTTTACTCCACAAAACTTATAATCAAAAAATGTGGCAGAACAAAGTGTCTAACAGCTTTTAAAGACATTTGTTCTTCAGGGGGACACTGTTTCTGCCTATTTGTGTGGCAGCACAAAGTGTTTTACTGGCTTTTAAAGCTTTGAAAGCTGACAGATCACTTTGCACTCCTGCACTTTTTTGCTGCAATGTTTAGTTGCACCACCCACTACAAAGAATTATGATCAGGTCTCATTGATCATAACCCTTATTGTATGTTCTCAACATCAATGCCAAGAAATTCACATTGACAGCAAGTGTCTCAGCACTCATGTCTCATATACATAATATGTTAGTTATGTTTTGAAATCTGATCATAATCCTGTATTTTGTATAGTCTTAGATTTAACCATTTTTTTTGCATCCTGTGCTGCAAATCTGCACTTTTATCTCCTCACATAAAATATCTGCACATATCATAGGATTTCCTTTATCTGGGTCTGTTTTTTGGAATGAACTATCTCTTCATATTAGCTACATTAACTCATTCATGACTACAGCTCTAGGATTATGGACTTTCTTATAGACAGACCGCAGAAAGTGCATAGGCAAGAATACATTGGAGAGCATCACCCTGAACACCGGAGTCCCACAGGGATGTGTTCTAAGCCCCCTGCTTTTTACCATACTTAACCCATGACTGTACTGCCAAGCACAGCTCAAACCATATCATTACATTTTCAGATGATATGACAGTTGTGGGTCTCATCAGGAATGATGACGAGACAGCCTACAGAGTGGAGGTGAATCAGTTCATAAGTTGGTGTTACAGCAATAATCTTACACTAAATGTCAACAAGACCAAAGAAATAATTGTGGACTACAGGAAGAGCAACAGAGAGCACGCTCCACTAGTAATCAATGAATGACCAGTTGAGAGAGTAAAAAGCACAAAATTTCTGGGGGTACACATTGCAGAAGACTTGAGGTGGTCAGCCAATGCAAATGCCATCATTAAGAAGGCACACCAATGGCTTCACTTCTTGCGAATGTTGAGAAGAGTAAAACCTACCATCAACGTCTCTCAACCTTCTACAGTGGCACCATCAAAAGTATAATGACAAACAGCTTTACAGTATGGTATGGAAGCTGCTCTGCTTTCGAGCACCATTCCCTCCAGGGGGTAGTGAAAGCAGATGAGAGGATTATCAGGAACTCCCTCTAGTCCATACAAGACCTGCACATGTCCAGATGTCTCAGCAGGGCAAGGAAAATAACCAGGGATAGCACTCATCCTGGTTACAAGCTGTTCTCACATTTAACATCAGGAAGGCGCTTTTGATGCATACACTGCAAAACCATGAGATTCAGAAACAGCCTCTTTCCACTAGCCATCAGGTTGCTGAACTCTAGGAACAGTACCCTTCACACTGGACATTAAGGCAGTAATCCAACAATACTGAAAAGTTTCTATAGTGCAATATGTAACAAGGTATTACCCACACCCAGACAGCAAAGTCAGCAGTAATCAAACTGTCTTACTGTGCAATATAAATGTAGGCCTTAAATCAATCGCTTAAGTGCGTTTTTTTCCAGTGAAAATAAGCTAATAACCTAGTAATGAGTGACAATTTGTTAAATCAGTGCAATAATGCAAGTATTTATTATTGTTGTACTTGTCGTCTGTGTCTATAAAATGTTGTGTATTATTATCATGTTAAATGCAGTCTATGTTTTGATTGCACATTGAGTCTGAAGAAAGGTAATTTTGCTCGGTTCACACTTGTGTGAATTGAAGTGACAATAAAGTTTACTTTGACTTTTTGTATCCTTCCCGTTAACACCTATAGCTCCTATAGTTAGTACTAGATAGTATTAGAAAGGGAAGATCATAACAAAATGGTACCAAGATTGATAATCTAGGATGTCCTGCAGTAGAGAAATAAGTCACTATTTGCTATTAATTATTCATATTTTCATATTTATGTTTGTATTGAACTGAGAGACCTATATGCTATTGAAGGGTATGATATAAAATTACTTGGTGGGAGACAGGAAAGTTCATTGTCAATGTCCATTTATATCACACTATACAGGAGATATTGCTAGCTGTTTGTTAGTAATTATAAAAGCAAACATGTCATCCATATGTACTTAATATTTCAAAAAAAATAATGGCTTACAGACTATAACATGACATCAGATAAAACCTTAGAAAGCATTGAAGAAAACTGCTCTTGATATTTGAACTACAAGTTGCACATCTTGAGAGATAATCCCTGTTATTTATATTGCTAATCATACAATTAATGATATGTTTTCATATTTCTTAAATATCTTAATAAATATGCACTGGTAGATGAATTTCATGTGGCCATGTAAAAGCTTATGTCTGGTGAACAAAAGTATTCCAACAATATATGTCTGGGCTGTACAGTTTCCCAGATATGATCATTTATTTGTGAATGTTTACCAAAAATATAATTCTGGGTTTGTGTGCATAATAATATATTACAATATTTATAGAAAGACTATGAATGCACCGACTATTATCACTGTAAAGAATATTCCTTACTGATAACATTGGTATTTGCACAGTTTTAATATCTGTTATATTTCACAAAATATTTACATTTGTTTATCTTATGCTTTTTATATTGATTTTTCAGAAAATACTCTAGAATGCAAGGATGAATGCAGGCAGCTAGAGGTGTGACATTCTACAAAACATAGGTATTAATGACTTAACCAGATGTTTGTATTTTAAAACAAATTCAGGAAACCTTTGTGCAATGGCAGAAAGGAATTATGCCAATGTTGCCTTTGACACTTCACTTTGAAGCCTAGTCTGTGATTGTTACTTCATTTTGAAGCCTAGTCTGTGATTGCCACTTCACTTTGAAGCCTAGTCTGTGATTGTTACTTCATTTTGAAGCCTAGTCTGTGATTGCCACTTCACTTTGAAGCCTAGTCTGTGATTGCCACTTCACTTTGAAGCCTAGTCTGTGACTGTCACTTCACTTTGAAGCCTAGTCTGTGATTGCCACTTCACTTTGAAGCCTAGTCTGTGATTGCCACTTCACTTTGAAGCCTAGTCTGTGACTGTCACTTCACTTTGAAGCCTAGTCTGCGATTGTCACTTCACTTTGAAGCCTAGTCTGTGACTGTCACTTCACTTTGAAGCCTAGTCTGTGATTGTCACTTCACTTTGAAGCCTAGTCTGTGATTGTTACTTCACTTAGAAGCCTAGTCTGTGATTGTTACTTCACTTTGAAGCCTAGTCTGTGATTGTTACTTCACTTTGAAGCCTAGTCTGTGATTGTTACTTCATTTTGAAGCCTAGTCTGTGACTGCCACTTCACTTTGAAGCCTAGTCTGTGACTGTCACTTCACTTTGAAGCCTAGTCTGTGACTGTCACTTCACTTTGAAGCCTAGTCTGTGATTGTTACTTCACTTTGAAGCCTAGTCTGACTGTCACTTCACTTTGAAGCCTAGTCTGTGACTGTCACTTCACTTTGAAGCCTAGTCTGTGACTGTCACTTCACTTTGAAGCCTAGTCTGTGATTGTTACTTCACTTTGAAGCCTAGTCTGACTGTCACTTCACTTTGAAGCCTAGTCTGTGATTGTTACTTCACTTTGAAGCCTAGTCTGCGACTGTCACTTCACTTTGAAGCCTAGTCTGTGATTGTTACTTCACTTTGAAGCCTAGTCTGCAACTGTCACTTCACTTTGAAGCCTAGTCTGTGATTGTTACTTCACTTTGAAGCCTAGTCTGTGACTGTCACTTCACTTCGAAGCCTAGTCTGTGATTGCCACTTCACTTTGAAGCCTAGTCTGCGACTGTCACTTCACTTTGAAGCCTAGTCTGTGATTGCCACTTCACTTTGAAGCCTAGTCTGTGACTGTCACTTCACTTTGAAGCCTAGTCTGTGACTGTCACTTCACTTTGAAGCCTAGTCTGTGATTGTTACTTCACTTTGAAGCCTAGTCTGTGACTGTCACTTCACTTTGAAGCCTAGTCTGTGATTGGTCCATTTCTCCATCAAGCATCTGCTCTTTAACCCTTTGCTGCTCTAATTCTTCTCTCAGGTCCCACTTATACTCAGTGCTTCTTTGACACTCCACTGCTTTTCTCAGATGCAGCCTTTCTTCTCCTTCATGTCCTTTCTTTCATGTCACCTTGGCAAATACCTCCATCATATTTTTGTTGCTCTGTCCATAACTTTCTACTTATTATGTTAACTTTCAGAAAATGTGCTTCTTGCCTTTTTCTCTCACCTGGCTTCTCTCCTTTTCACTTCCCTGTTTATGCTGTGCATCTAATGCTAGTCTCTTCTTGATTAACTCATGCATTTTGCTCTGATTCTCAAGACCATCAAGCTATCTAGCCCCTCTGGTCATTAATTTCATAAATGTTTGAGATACCAAAGGTCAGGGAGCCCTATGGCTCATTTCCTCCTCATGAGGTGACAGCCAAGCATTGGCAGTGGTGTTATCTGTGGAGATGGTACATGCCCACAGATGTTCAAGGAGTTTGGTGTACAAATTCACTGGGCCTTAGCAAGGACATGCCACTGTCTTCTGTGAGTGATGTAATCTCTCCAAAGGCATTGCCCCTCTTGTAAGCCTCTCCATGTGATCTGTGGTCACCCACTGAGTATTCTGGTATGGAATGTACACAGCGGGCATATGCTCCCACCCCTCCTTCCTGAGATAGCTGAGCAGACATTGCCTCATCATTCCCCTCCCTCAAACTCTTCCAATGTCTGCACCTCTAATCTAACCCATAAATGCTAATCTATAGTCAGGGATTCATTCCTCCGTGACAGGGAACTGACTTCTTCACTGTCCTAAACATGGCCTTGTCACATGTGCTAGTTTACATTTTCAGAGAGGCTGCTGGCCTGTATATTTCATAGGTTCATAGGTTCATATGTGTATACTAGGCTAACAACCACTAGGGCCATTATTTATATTTGATTTATAGTGGGTGATTTACTGACTGCCTCTGTCCATCGGAGACATAGAAGCCAGACTGGGGTAAATTTCCAATTACTCATCCACTGGTCCAAGTTGCACATAAATAGGGATTGGGAGGAACTCTGCTTCACATGGATGGGGAGCTTGTTCCCAAGAATGAAAATTCTCTGAGAAACATATTTGCCTCTCAAACAGGTCCTATTTATATTGCAAGCAAAAGTTAGGTGTTTTAATCTAGCAATACTGATGCTTCTTGCTTTGCAGATGTTTAAAAGCTTCATCAAAACGGGGTCCAGGGATACCCTATATGCCAGGCAAAGATCACCTCTCAGAAGTTTGTACAATACCAAATAAAGAGACAGGGCTTTGAGGCGATCAGCGTAGGACATTGCGTTTACTCCCTGTTTTCTTTTTGTAAGGAACCTTTGGCAGTGTTCCAGTTGTTTCATGTGTCTGGTCAGGTACATACTGAAGGAGCCATTATACTCTATGATGGACCTGATGGGGCTGACTACAGTGGTATGATGACCTCGCTGGACCTAGATGCCATGCTTCTGCTTATAAGTTGACCAACACAGAAGGATTTTTTTACCACCTTGGATACACGTTGGTTGAAGGCTAGGTTACTATCTACATGCAATCTCTGATCCCTGACTACAGAATCAACTTTTGAGGGGGTTTTATTGATGATGTAGTTATCCAGGGTGACAGACTTCTCAAAAGATACTATAATGCATGTCTTGGTATTGAGTTTAAAGCCATGGCTAGCATTGGCACCAAGTATTTGTCTATATTAGACATTCATAAAGGGTGTTCTCATCTTGGGGGTTCAATGACTGCACCCAGTTTTCAATACTCAGAACTTGTCTAGACAGAGGCCTTTGACATCCAAAAAGTTGATGCCAAAGAGGAGTAGGCCTAGGACACATGGAGGTGGCCTCACCGTTTCTAATCTTCTGGGTCTTATCAGTGAGCCAGTTAGCTATCCAGTTTGTTATAAAGGGATTTATACCAAGTTCTGTAACATTTTTGACAATGCCAGAGTGGGGTACTGTATCAAATGCCTTAGCCAGATATAGGTAGGCAGTATGCACAGTTTTCACCTTATCCATTGCATTAGTGACCTTTTCAAAGAGGTCCACCAGATTCAGTAAGCATGACCTTCCCCTGACAAAGCCAAACTGGGATGGATCCAGTGTCTGGAGAGCTCCTATGTCCTTGTTGATAATTTCCATGATAATTCTTTCCATGGCTTTGCAAATAAGACCAGTCAGTGTAATGGATTGGTAGTTTCCAGGATCTGTTGAACGTCCTCCCTTATGAAGGAGGATGACCATCTCAGTCCTCCATTCTCGTTGCACAAAGCCTTTTTTAAGACTGTAGTTAAATAATGACTCCAGGGGTCCTAAATAAGTCATATTTTGAACTATTGAGGAGGCATCCTGGGATGTTATCGGGGCTGACTGAGGCAGTTTGGGCTTTAGTGAGTGCAGCCAGTACATGCTCCTGAGTTATAGTTGGAGGGGTTATGTTTGAGGATATTATTGGGGGATGGTTGGGGGTCAAAGGGGGGGTAAAGTTGGAACTAAATTTGTCCATTAACAGGTTTGATGTATCACTAGTCTCCGTGAATGTGGCACCATTAACCACTAGTTCAGCACAATGCTGTGTGCTGTGTGTTGCTCTTCTGGTTTATGACATAGCTATAGAAGGCCTTTTCACCTGGGAGGATATCTTAACCTCAAATTTGGCTTTGCTTGACCTAATTAGCCCTCTTAGCTGTCTATTTACTTTTATGAGAGAGTTTTTATCTTTATGGGAATTACTCTTCCTGATTTTCACCATATTTATTTCTTTTTGTTGTATATCCTGTTTAATGTGGACTGCCGCAAGGGTGGTTTGTTTCTGGGGCCATTTCTGGGCTTACTTCTGGTAGGAAGGCTGTACATAGTTTCTGAGAGAAATTCAGTGTACGCTGGTGTGTTCTCAGTGTTTGGAGGGACATTGAATTTTGTCAACTCATCACTTAATTACAGCTAATTTGCATTGGAATAGTTCTTAACTGTTACTGGTTTTAATGGGATTACAGAGTTAATTTTGATTTTGAATGTGACAGCTTTATGGTCGAGCCTTACTAGAGAGGATGAGACATGGGGGGGGGGGGGGGGGGGTGCAGTGTTTTTCCATATTTGTGAGCATGAGGTCCAGTGTGTTGGAATGCAGTGTTTTTCTATATTTAGTGAAGTTTTTTTGTTTAGGCTCCTGGCACTAAGCAGTAACACCTTGACATTCTGTTGAATTGATTTGTGCCAGTAGGTTTGTCAGTTTGGCATTACCTAAAAAGACACTATGGAGATGGACAAAACTTTATCCAGTATTCAAAAGCCTAGAGGGGAAAGGCGCAGACCATTTTTGGCAAAACAACGTGATCTGTTGACTGTGTCCTCCCAAACCAATAAATATTGGATCCCTTTGGAATGACACCAGAAAGAAAGATAGTTGTTGAATCTATCATTTTTTGCTCTTATTGTGGCATCATCCTTGGTGATGGCAGTATGCTACTCAGTGCTAGGCTCGTACTAGCCTGAGACCCATAGCCTGAAAGCTCCATGATGTCTCTCTTCATGTAGTCCTGGGAGTTCCATCTCAGGTCATTTACACTTACAGGCACTATGATGTAATCAGATTGGCACCTGTGAATAGTCCAGAGAGGTACATCTCAGGTCATTTACACCTACAAGGATTGTGATGGAATCAGACTGGAATCTGTGGTGTAATGGCTTGAGTGTGTGTGTAATCCGGCAGATTCTGGCTCCAGATAAGCAACTGATAGTTATCTTCTTCAGCCTGGTTAGAGGGGCATCAGTATATATATATATATATATATATATATATATATATATATATATTTGGATCCCTATCATTGCTAGAAACCTCATTTGACTGAATCGCATTTGACTGAGCCCAAAAGACTGAAACGTCACTTGACTGAAACCCATAATAAAATTTCAACATACTAAATTTTAAACTGGACCATATAAAAGCAGACTAGGAGGGGGGGCTATGCCCCCACACCCCCAATGTGGGGGGCTGCACTCCCCACACTCCCCTAACTATATATACTAACTCCAGGATTGCACTGCAGTGGGGAAAAGAGCATATACCTTTCACTTTACAGTAGTCTACATGCTGTCACTACTATACCCTTTTCCCCGCTGTAGTGCAATCCTGGAGTTAGCATATATAGTTAGGGGGTGTGGGGGGGCATAGCCCCCCTACCTAGTCTGCTTTTATATGGTCCATTTTAAAATGTAGTATGTTGAAATTTTATTATGGGTTTCAGTCAAGTGACTTTTCAGTCTTTTGAAATTTCAGTCTTTTGGTCTCAGTCAAATGTGATTCAGTCAAATGAGGTTTCTATCATATGATAGGGATCCATATATATATATATATATATATATATGTATATATATATATATATATATATATATATATATATATATATATATATATATGGGTCTACTACTAATTACTGACACGACGATTCCCCGACGGAAAACTCCCCGACGCCAGATGACCGACATCACACAAACCCGACAACGCAAAACACCGAACACCATTACACCGAACACCATTACACCGACACACAGAACATAAACAACACGCGACACTACATAGCATACACACTAGCCCTGACCCAAACCCTAACCCTAAGGTCCGACACTATCGCACACTTCACCTACCTGCACCCTAACCCTAACTCACTTAACCCACCCCTAGCCCAAGCTCCGACACTAACGCACACATCACCTACCTGCACCCTAACCCTAACTCACTTAACCCGTCCCTAAACTACAGTCCCTCACTAGCACACACTTACCTTACCCGAACCATACCTCCGACACGAACACACACTCACCTTTCCCACAGCCTAACCCGACATCCCACAATCTCGAGCACTTACCTGACCGCTCCTAACTCCGTCACCATCGCACACTTACCGCGTCACGATCGCACATTCCCTTGTCGGTCTTTCCGCTGTCGGCAAATCACCCTGTCGGTACACTTACCTGTCGGTCATCTGGCGTCGGTGAGTTTTCCGTCAGGGAATCGTCGTTTCGGGCATTAGTAGTAGACCCATATATATATATATATATCTATATATATATATATAGATATATATATGTATATATTACAATGGAGTTCCCTGTGATGAGAGTCCTGGGAAACATGCTTGCTTGTCTTAGGGGCTTAGTGTTTGGGGCTCCACTGAGAATGACACTATATGTGGTGTTAGATGTTGTTGTTTGAGTGCCTTTGGGCTTGCTGTGTCACAGCTTTGACAATGGGTGGTCTACGTCATCTTTCTAACATTTTCCTTCTAAACTAAAAAGTGTCAGGATGTCACTACTATTTCTGTTCATGCTTTGCTGTTATCATTGATTGTTGCTTATGACTGCCTTGTATTGTTAACTGAATTAAGCATTTTATCCAGGTTATGGCAGAAATTCTTTCACTAGAATCACTAGTCTTATCTGGGCTGTAAATAAATGCACACACACATATATGGATTTAAAGATTTGCAGGTCTGACCTAGGTCTGGCCACCAAACTTTTTAAAAGTATGTAATTTCTGTTACATCATACAGAATGGGCATACATACTGGGGACACAAACACCAGATATCCTGATCAGTGCCTAATTGCACACAGTTACACAGTGCAAAAATACAGGGTGAAAAAAATTTGTAACCTTCCTTTGTAAAATGTCTGGCAGTTTGAGTTAATGATTAAGGGTATAAATTGCTAATGAGATTAATTTGGTAGATCTGTGTTTGAGCCCCTCAGTCTGCATCTGCCTACTACATGACTCTGAACAAGAAACTTAAACACACAGAGCTCCAACATTGATCCTGAAAAGAGGAACTTATACCTAGTAGGTTTGCTCTACTGATCAATAAATGGTTAAATGAGAAAATGAAACTGCCATACTGCTGTTTAGCTAGTAAATTACAGTCACAAATCCAGAGTGCTTTCTACCAACATCCAGTGAAATCTTGAAATTTGCAGGGAGTACTGGGATCTGTGCAGTAATGGTATCTTTTTTAATATCTTGAATCCCCCCCCCCCCCGCCATTAATTTGACAAAATTCAGCAAGCACTTCTTTAATAATTTAAATCAATTAAAAAAGGTCACAGTTACCATTGTGACACATCAAATGTCAGTTGAGATGTTGCTTGATTGTTTAAAGTTAAAAGTCATTTACCATTGTAATATTAGACTGCATTCTAGTACCTCACAACAATTGCAGTCTTGGCACAGTACAGTACAGTACTGCTCTTATGAAAAGCACTGAAAGTCCCCTACACCTCTCCAATGTCACCTTATTTTTCTTGACTTACTGATATGGCTTCCTGGCACCACACAGTTCTAAATATTAATATATTAGGCTACAAGCTCCGAGTATTGTGAGTTTATGTCTACAGGCTATGTAGAAAAGAAATGGAACTTGCACTTGTGAAAGAACATGTGGTGACATTTCAAGGTAAGATACCAATGCTCTGCTTAATCCTACCTGTACTCATGACACACCTGAGAACACTAATGTAACTGATGCCTACCACCACATTGTATGCAGATTATATGTTCATGGGTTCATAGGTAGGTACTAGGTTATTGGCCTAGGGCCTATATAAGCCTAGCCAAAAAGGTACCCTGGATTTCGCCACCCAAGAAATTTATTTTCCTGTGCCCCTGTCGAGCAGAGCCACAGAAGTAATCCCTGGGGTGAATTTCCTATTTCCCATCCAATCATCAAGATTTTTCTTGAAGAGTCCTAATGAGGAGCGTTGTTTGCTATAGATAGGTAGTTTGTTCCAGAGTATGGAAAGTCTTTGGGACATGAATCTATCCCTCCAGCATGTTCTGTTTATTGTGGTGACAAACTTTAGGTCCCTAGAGCGTGTAGCTTGGAGGGATTGAGATTTTTAACTGGAGCATGTCCAACAGCTCTGGGTTTGACATAGCTTTGTATGTTAGGCAGAAATCGCCTCTGAGTAGGAGATATACAACAGAGTAAAGCTGGAGTTTTTTGAGATGGTCTGTGTAGGGCATCTGTTTGAGGCTGGTAATTCTCTTTGTAAGGTATTTCTGCGGCCTTTCCAGTTATTGTAGATATCTTGTGAGGTACATACCAAAAGGGGCATTGTACTCTATAATGGGTCTAATGAGTGATGAGTAGAGGGGAACAATGACCTCTTTTTTCCTGGATGAGAAACTTTTTGTGATGAGGTGTGCCACATAGAAGGATTTCCTGACTGCTGTGGCAATGTGATTATCAAAGGAGGCACTACTGTCCACCTGTGTCCCAAGGTCTCTTATCACACTTTTGGTGTTAAGTAGACTACTAAGAAAATGTAAAGAAAATGGATAATACTGCCAAAAGTCACTCAAACCAAAACCAACAAGCAGTATTCACGATGAACGACTCCAGCCAGCAAAGTTGAACAAGTTTATTGCAAAAACACACAGAGACACTTGTATTTCCTTTTTCATAAACGCCTTCACCATACATCCACATGCATTTTCGTCATTAAAATGACTTCATCAGATGACCAGCATACCCTAAAACATTTAATTTATACTGAAACACATCCTTATCTACCAATAAAAATTCACCATTAATTAATTATCTTATTATATAACCCCTTTGTTAAAATTTATATAAAATACATTTCTTATTAAATATATTAAATATATTAAATATGATGTTATAAATATAATAAAAAAAATCCATTGTTTAAACATCCATTAAAATTAAATCATTTAAAACTATTATAATACATAAAAAGAAATAAATATATCTCATTCACATTTATTTAATCATATTGTGTAAAACAGTGCCCTCTCCTGACCAAAGTGGATCCTTCTACATAGGAAAGACTGAAAGGAAATTAAAAAGAAGGATCTACGAACATGTCTATGAAATTTCAGTAGGAAAAGAAAGTAATGCCTTATTCAAGCACACTAAAGTTTGTCCTGATTACAAATATAAATTTTTAGTTATAGAACAGGTTAAAAGTGATATTAGAGGGGGATTATGGGAAGAAAAAGTTGAATTTAGAGAACTTTGGTGGCAGATCACTCTAGAAGCTGATAAAGCCCCTGGTTTGAATGATTGTATTTCCATAATACCTTTACTAAAAATGAGATCTGCAAAACTTTGAATGTAATAAACATGAATGGTCAGGAGAGGGCACTGTTATACACAATATGATTATATAAATGTGAATGAGATATATTTATTTCTTTTTATGTATTATAATAGTTTTAAATGATTTAATTTTAATGGATTTTTTTATTATATTTATAACATCATATTTAATATATTTAATATATTTAATAAGAAATGTATTTTATATACATTTTAACAAAGGGGTTATATAATAAGATAATTAATTAATGGTGAATTTTTATTGGTAGATAAGGATGTGTTTCTGTATAAATTAAATGTTTTAGGGTATGCTGGTCATCTGATGAAGTCATTTTAATGACGAAAACGCATGTGGATGTATGGTGAAGGCGTTTATGAAAAAGGAAATACAAGTGTCTCTGTGTGTTTTTGCAATAAACTTGTTCAACTTTGCTGGCTGGAGTCGTTCATCGTGAATACTGCTTGTTGGTTTTGGTAAGTAGACTACTACCTATGTGGTAGTTCATGGGTGCAGAGATTTTACCAAAGGGGATGACAATGCACTTTTTGGCATTGAGCTTGAGGCCATGGCTTTGACACCAGGCATCTGTCTCAGTGAGGACATTTTGTAGGATGTCCAGATCGTTAGGAGGTTTGATTATGGCTCCTAGTTTGCAGCCATCTGTGAACTTCGTTAGCCAAAGACCTTCTGTGTTAGCCTGTACTTCAAAGAAGTAGATACCAAATAGGAGAGGACCCAGGACTGAACCCTGTGATACTCCACTTGTCACTGGTCTGAAGTCTGCTACTTTCACAGTGTGGGTTCTGTCAGTGAGCCAGTTGGCAACCCATCTTGTGACATAGGGATTTATACCTAGTTTAATGAGTTTATCTATAATTCCAGAGTGGGGGATGGTGTCGAAAGCCTTGGAGAGATCTAGATAGGCTGTCGGAACCACCTTACCCTCGTCTACAGCTTTGGTGACTGCTTCAAAGTCTATCATGTTTAGGAGACATGATCTGCCTTTTACAAACCCAAACTGGGTGAAGTCTAGAGTTTGGAGATTGCCAATGTCATTGTTTATAAGTTCCATGATGATACATTCCATAGTCTTGCAGACCAGGCTCATCAGGCTGATGGGGCGGTAGTTCCTGGGGTCCATGGTAGCTCCCCCTTTGTGGGATAACTGTTGCTGTGCACCATTCAGTGGGCACAAAGCCTGAGGTGAGGCTATGGCTGAACATGGTACTTAGGTGGGGTGCCAGTTTGTTCTTTTGCTCATGTAGAATGCAGCCTGGGATGTTGTCAGGTCCCATGGCTGCTGTGTTCTTGGCTTTAGAGAGTATGTTTTTTACCTGTGCAGCCATGATTATAGGAACTTTGCATTCTTTCGGTAGAGAGATGGGCCCTTTAGGGGGTGAGAGGGGGGTAAAGTTAGCACTGAACTTATCTGCCAGGATGTTGGCAATATCAGTTGGTTCTGTATATTTAGTGCCATTGTGCTGTAACTCAGAGCAGATCTGAGTGTTGCCATTGAGATTCTTGATATAGCTATAGAATGCTTTGTGGTTGTCTTTAGAATCAGTGGCGATTTTGTTTTCATAACTAGCTTTGGAGGATTTTATGAGGGATCTCAGCTTCTTACTGAGGCTGACCAGGGAGTTCCTCCAATCATGGGATTTTACTCTTTTTTGCAAAAGTTTCTTTCTTCTGTTGTAGAGTTTGTTTAAGCCAGGGGACCACCAGATTGGCTTCCTTTTTTTGGAGGATAGCATCTTGGTTCTGTTAGGGATACCACAATCCATGCAGTCATGTAAGTGCTTATAAAGTGCATTTGTGTAGGATTCAGCAGTTGTACCTTTATTGTCCGTCTGCATGGGTGTTGTGATGTTTGACACTTCTGTCTTAAGAAGTGTGAAGTTGGCTTTGGAGAAATTTTTTACAGTGATTTCCCTAATGGGGGGGGTGGGATGTGTATGTCTAGGGTGATTAGCTTATGGTCGGATCTGACTAATGAGGAATTGACCTCTGGTGTGGGATACAGGTCGCTCATGTTGGTAATGACCAGGTCTAGGATATTGCTGCCCCTGGTGAGGGTGTAGATAGGTTGATCCAAGGCACTGGAATTTATGAATTCCAGAAAATGTTGAGGAAAAGAGTTGGTACATGAGTAGTGTTCCCAGTTAATGGTGGTGTAGTTGAAATTACCCATTACTAGGGTGTTGGGTTGTACCCTAATATTTTCCAGTGTATCAAGAAATCCTGGGGCATTGTGGGGGATATGTAGCAAGCTACAATTTTACAGCTGAGTGAAATGAGATTTGTATCAAACTCATAATGATGCTAAAACTTTCATTATTGCTTGGCTAGAGGTTATATAGTGTATCCTTTACAGTACTCATGTGTCTTGTATATTTTATTCATTGCTTGTACTACTACACATCTTGCAGTTCTCCTAGGCCTGCAGTGTAAAAAGGTTATGCTCACTTAGTCATACCCAGCTTGTAAAATGAATGAAGTAAACAGGTGACGTTTATATTAGTAAAAAATTTGAAATGTACGGTACAGTGGGGTGGGGTGGGGTGGGGGCTAAGTGCAGCCCCAAGTATATCCCAAATCCCATTTCGAGTTAAGAATGCCCCATGTCAGTCACTCTGTTACTGTGGTGTTAAGGCAGGCATTTGTTTGACTGTCATGTGTGGCATCATAAATCATTTTGGACTCTCATGTAGACTGACTCCAACAATGTTCATGGGCATTTTGTAACATGACCTTAATTTCTAAACCATTTGCTGTTTTAGGCACAAATTGAAAGGCACATTGATGGAATAAAACAAGGCTGTAGCTGTAGCTCTTACAATCTCAGAGGTACAAATGAACTAATGATACTTCCCATATAATCAAGGGAGGAAATACATTGGCACACCATGTTTTCCCCCACAGATGCATAGCTCTATAAGCCTTCATGTGATTCCTATAACTCTGATATTATTACATATTAATTTTCCTGTATGTCAAAATTGGATTGCACTGGTATTACAATGCAAATTCTTGGCCTTCTGATAGAAAGTTGCTCAGCCTTAACTATGTGTTTGTTTTACTATGAAATCACAGAAGTTATTAAAGATGTATATATACATATATATATATATATATATATATATATATATATATATATATATGGGTCTACTTTACATGGTGGACTTTTCAGAAAGTCGACTTTGATATGACCAAAACCATACGATCGACTTTCGGAAACCCGACCATGTAAAATAAACACATATAACACAACAAACACTTACCTTAAACTGTTACTAGAGGGGCTACACCCCCCTGCACCCCCCTGTAACTTTAATATACCAACTCCGAGATCGCACTACAGTGCGAAAGTGGGAAATATTCCCATTCTATACTGTACGGAGATAGCGGTTCCCCATGGTCGGCTTTTCAAAAGTCAATCATATGGTCTCAGCCATATGAAAGTCGACTTTCTGAAAAGTCAACCATGTGAAGGGGGCCCATATATATATATATATATATATATATATATATATATATATATATATACACATACATATATATGTGTGTGTGCACGCATATAAATGTGAATCCATAAGCATCTATATGTGGATATGACTGGTTCTGCTTTATCTTATCATATCACCTTGTTTCAGATCTTGATTCTCTGAAACAGCCATAGCTTCATGCCAATCTTCAAGCCTATCTAAATGCTTATCTTAGAAACATTTCCAGAATTATGAAAATTATGGATATATGCATAATTAAAATACACACAAAACTCAGTAGGTCTCCGTATGTACAGACTGCAGTGCAAGTGTCAGTGACAGTTGTCTGCAGTATCATTTAATGTTTCAGCTGATAACATACAATCAGTGCCATTGTAGACTGCACACTGAGTTGTAAAACAACATACCACCCTCAGGAAATTATAACCCTGCACCCAGTGCACTGACAATGTATATATTAGTTCATGAATACATGAGCCATGGAAGCTGTGTCATTTGCTTTTAAAAGCCAGTACTGCATTTGTGGTCAAACCTGAGCACTGCAGCAATCTGTGTCTAGTCTAAACTGTAACCTACATTGTAGCAAGCAGATGTATTCAGTTTAAAAGTAAAAAAAAAAAATCTCACTTTTTTAACTAAAATCTGAGTGCTGTAGTGTGCTGTTCAGAGAGGTTCTAAATTGTACCTACTGTTTGCTATATTTGTAGCAAGCTGTTTGCTACAGTTTAAAAGAAGATTTTTTTTTAAACTAAAACATGAGTGCTGTAGTGTTCCATACAGGCATGGTATTAACTGTAGCAATTGTTTGCTACATTTGTAGCAAGCAGTTCACTACAGTTTAAAAGAAGAGATGATTTTTTTAAATAAAATGTGTTAAAGGAAGGTTGGGGTCAGGACACAGAAATGGCACCTGAATGGCTGGGGTAGGAGGGAGGGGGTGTGTTGTGCACCTGGTCACCTGGTTAGTGTGGCAGTAAAAAAATCCTTTTTTTTGGAAGAGCTGGGAATTGTGGATCTGACTGTAATAAGCCAATTGCTATGCTTTGCTCTTTACTTGAAGACCTGAGGGAGTGGGGCCCTGGTCGAGCCAGCTACACTTCTGCATACAATGCTTTGCAAGTATCTCTGTTTTACCAGTATTAAAATAAATATGGAAATATTTCATGTTTGTATGACTGAAACAAGAAGCAAAGCCTCCAGTGTGAATAGCAATACAATATTTTTCTGCCCCTCATCATGACATTTCAAATAATACTTCAGAATAATATGTAGCTCACTCTTTTACAAAAATAAGATTTTAGATGTGAATACATGCATAATGAGTGATAAATAAAGCTTAATATCTTCACTGCAGTTCCCCATGGATTCAGAATCCCCATGTTTGAGACTGCAGCCAAGCAAGCTGTATTTTTCATTGCGTGCAAGAGAAGCCTCAATGTTTATTATGTATGCATGTGGCCAGGTCATTGTATATGATGAGCAACTCCTCATTGCGTCTGCAGCACAGATCCACAGACAGATTGTATTAGGTCACCTGACAGCCAGATCAAAGTATGAGCAGCTGAGGTAAACACTGAATGTGCACAAGCACGATGCATCTCTGGTAGTTTTCGAGAGTCTGCATGCACAGATGGGAATACGATGCTGATAAAGCTGATGTTATTTATGGTAATATTTATGCAGAGAAATGTCCTATGAAAGGGAAAATATCATGCATGGCTAAGGCTGGAACAGAGTTTTTACTACAGTAACAGAAACAGATGGACAGAAGAGTGGAGGCCCACCAAAGCAGGATGGCCTAACACAATGGAGAATGTGGTATGACAATACTTGACTGTAGAATAATGTGAAATTTAAGCACCACAGGTGGGATACAGTAAAATAATACAATATACTGACCAGTAAACATAATATAAGCAGTGGACCTGTACTATACTGTGAATGTATATAATAAAGGAAAATATGCTACTGTCAGGGGAGTTGATCCGTCAGTTTAGTTCACATGCCAGTATATCCTCAGTTCCCTAACAGGGGGAGTCACTGAAGCAGTCAGACTAAAAGGGATCATAAAGCATGCAATTCTGGGAAATGTAGTACATGTGCAGCCTACAAACCAAATATTGTAAAACAACATACAACATCTAACCCTTAAGGGAATGCAAACATTCCACCCAGTGTATTGGCAAAGTAAAAGTCATTGCATGAGTACACTGTGTCAATGAAGCATTAGAATAAAGGCATTAGCTTTACTTTATTTCAGGTTGTCATGCTGAGTCACACTAATGCTAACTCATCTGAATGACTGAATGCAAGTTTGTAGTGCGTGACAAGGACTGGACTTTATTTTTGCAATAGAAAGAGGAGTGCCATTTCTTGTTTGTTGTACATGTGCTTCGATGTTGCTCACTGTGACCTGTTGTGCATGGTATGAATACAGAAAAATAATTTCTGTCTTATAAGCTTTGTACGTGCATATACGTATGTTGTGTTTATCCATTTTTTGCCGAGATTAAATGTAGAAATACAAGTACAGAACAGACATGAAAAGAGAATGCAAGCAGAAGGTAAAACATAAGGTGAGCCACTACAGAATGAAGAGGATGGTCATGGGCTAGGAGAATATCTTTCAACATCTTAGCTCAACAAGAGGAATACATACATTTTGTTAGAATGTGCTCAACTCCGTGGCAGAATTTACATACTGATGATAGGATTGTTCCATTTTGGGGTAATGGAACACATGATAGTAATAAAAGAGAAATAAATGTGAATGGATAGGAATCCAACCTACAGTCACCAATATTTGCTGAATTAGAGCATTAGACAGGCAACTCACAGAATTATTCACAGGAAAGGTATCAGTAAAACACGTCAGGGTAATGGAACACATAATAACAAGAAAAGAGAAACACATCTGACTGAATTTGAACCCATGCCTTTATAGGTTCATACATTAGTACTAAGCTAACTGCCCTTGTAAGCCATTTTAAGCCTAGCCAATTATCCCTTGTGAGACTCAATCCCTGCACCTTGTGCTTGTAAGGCAAACACCTTAACCATTAGGCCACCCTCCCAACCTATCACAGCATTCCCTGAACCAGAGGATTAGCCAGGTATGTCACAGAAGCACTCATAGGGAAGATGTCAGAAAAAATGCATTGAATGGAAATGGAATGCAGCTACAGACTGCAAACTGAGCTGTAAAACAACATAGCATCTTCGAGGAATTATAACCCTGCACCTAGTGCACTGGCAATGATCAGTTCATGAATACATTAGCCATGGAAGCTGTGACAGTTAAACTAGTAACCTTATCTTATTTCATATTTGCTTGGTGAGACAGATCATTGCTCAGCTCATTTGCAGACGCAATGGTAATTTTGCTAGCACACATGACAATAATTTTCCTTCATTGTATCATTAGGATGAAAAGTGTAATTTCTCTATGGTTTTATATATATATATATATATATATATATATATATATATATATATATATATATATATATATATATATATATATATATATATATATATAAACTGGCACTGAAGTTGCTCTGATGCCCACTGTCACACAATGTATGACCAGATAAAGATGATTTTTTTAATAAGTCTTTTTGTGTGTATGTATGTGTTACATTTATCATTTTTTACCAGATTACAGGCTGGAAATGGCAGTATAGGACAGACGTGAGGAGGGGAAGAAAGCAGAGGAAAGGAAACAAGGTAAGTGAATATGGAATGAGCAGGATGGAGGGGAGGATAGGAGTATACCTCTAAACTTCTCTGCTCAATAATCCTGGAGAACGACAATAGCTCTAATTATTTAATAAACCAAAAGAACAGTAAAAGCCGTTCCAAGTGATAAATAACATTAATTAAAAGACAGTGACAGAACAAACACCAAAACCATTTAACTGATAGAAGCAAACACAGCAAAACACAGCATTAAACAATGAGCACTTTCGTCCTTAATACAGACTTCTTCAGACTGAATAATGACAAGTACACAACTGATTTAAATAGTAAAATCACATCACCTGATCTTATTAAAAACATATGACCATATTTAAAACTTAATGCTTCAGTCCTTTCCTTTTTTAAATAAGCTACAAAATATGCTCTATTATTATGCTGTGTTTGCTTCTATCAATTAAAAGGTTTTGGTGTTTGTTCTCTCACTGTCCTTTAATTTATTTTATGTAATTATTTAATGATTGAAATCCTCAATGATTTGTCAGAAATCTCCACTTTTCATGATGAGCTATTGAAGCCAATGAAGCTTACATCAGTCAAATATCTGGGAGGTTCAGAGGTATAGGCAGAGGATTTTTTTGTGGGGCTGGTGCCCTTTAGCTTTAAAAGGGAAAGCTGAGAAAGGACGTCAGAGAAGTAAGAGGTGAGTAAGAGGAGGAGGTTAGGTACCAGGGAAAGACACACATGACAAACAGGCTGTTGGGTAACACAATGAGGAAATGGGGGACATAATTGTTAAGGAAACGTCAGACAAGTGGAAGGAAAATTATGGTGAGGTGAGGACTGCGCAACATACAAGGGTGGGCAGAGATGCACAGGAGAGGGTAACACCAGGTCGGGGGTAGGAGTGAGCATTTGAAAATGTACACTCTGCCTAAGCCCAGTATGTGATTGCTCATCACCCTGGCAAGGATCACCATTGAGTCCTGAAGGTGGAGTCAGCACTGGACAGTGATACAAACATGGTCTCCATGTAGCTGATGTAGGCATCAAACCTCTTGACTGTTATCTCCATTACAAGCTCTGCCCGCTCCTAACAGGTGACAAAAGTGTCACCACCACTTGCACTGCTACTTGTGGGTACCACTGTATCACCCTCCAGTGTAGGGCTACCTGATGCATGATGCAGATAGGGAAGGAGGTGTGAGGCTGGGACTCAGATGTGCTTGGTGCCTCTGGTGGTGGTGGTGTCACTGCTGCCACCTATGGGGAGATGACAGTCCTTGCTGGTGGGTTAGGTGCAATTTGTTCTGCTACTCCATATAATAACAATAGTAATAGAAATGGAGATAAAGAAATATCAAAACAAATGTATAAAAGAGAAAGGATAGCAAAAAAAAAGGAGAGGAAAGAGAAATAAAAAAAGCAATGATTATTGCATTCTTAACTATGTTAACACTGATACAGTAAAGCATGCTAATCTTTTAACAGCAGGACTTATACATGTGTGTCATCATTTGCCTGATTATAACATATGGAAAGGTGGCCTAAGCAGCCTGACAGAGGAGAATAATAACTGCATGAATATTTTATCAAGGCAGCACACCTCTGCTTGTGGCCATTGTTGCAATGTGACTTTTGACAATAATGAAAAGTGTACATATATATATATATATATATATATATATATATATATATATATATATATATAAACCATAAACATGCTCATCACACAATAAATACATCTAGAACAGTTGATATACAAGGGCCAGAGATTTCCTATCATTTATTGCAAAATGTTTGGCTGATTACTACTTATAGATATTACATATATGGACCTTGTATTTGGTGCACTCATATTATTGGGATGATAACTTTTTCTCTGCCATGACAAAACAGCTGTTGTTTGTTTTTGGAAGGGGTGTTGATTGAACCCACAGCCATACTAACAACCTCACTGCACACAGACTTGTCTACCTATACAGGAGGGGGCATTCAGAAGCGCACTTCTAAAATTGCACTATCATACTACTACCCTCAAGCTATGCCAGACCAGTACTGACAGATGTGGTACTGCTGTATATATGCTGTACAGACTTATTTCTAATGGCTACAGCCGTTACTTTGCAAACAGAGGCATTTGATCATGACAGCATGTATACTTACCCCAACACACCAGTAGACACTCTACTATTCTCTTGTGTATCTTCCAGTTCCTTACAATCTCTGCAGGGGCTAAAGACATAAACAAGTCACAATGAGAAATTGGGTGGTGGCATGCAGTGACAAGTTACTTTTTTTTAAGCTAAAAGATAGTATACTTACACTACAGAGGTGATGACTATGCCCTAATTAAAATTTCATTAGCCAAAGAGGTTAGGGTTGCATTGACCCAGGTCACTTTATTGGTAATGGCACTGTTCCCCCATGCTTGGTATGCCAGTAGCACAGGTGCCAGCCTTGGGCAAACTGTTCCAGGTATCAGCTTTATACTGTGACATAGTATAACCCACCTGCAGGACCCTATGGCTTCAGCCTTATACTGTGACTCAGTATAACCCTACTGCAGGACCCTATGGCATCAGTCTTATACTGTGTCCCAGTATAACCCACCTGCAGGACCCTATGGCATCAGCCTTATACTATGACTCAGTATAACACTACTGCAGGACCCTATGACATCAGCCTTATACTGTGACCCAGTATAACCCTCCTGCAGGACCCCATGGCTGTAATGCTTATGGAGAACATCTAGAAAAATCTTGGACACTACCTCATCTTCTCCATCCACAATTATCTTACTGGTGAAGATCCCTTATCAAATGGCAGGGAATTAGTGCCAAAACCAGTTCTCATTTATCTTTGCCACCACTCAGTGATGGACATTGATGAGAATCTCATATGTACTGTGGATGGAAAATTAATAAAACATTGGCACAGTATTATTATATTTCCGCTGGCACTTTAAGGTGTGAAACGTGGCTTCCACTGGCACTTTAAGGTGTGAAACGTGGGAGTTCTCAATGCTTCTATTTGCAGCTGAGACTATATGAACCACAGTGACTCCTTCTTTGATGGTTATTTAGGGATGATAAGTTTCAGTCCTAACCTGCTACGACGCCTCAGATGCTTGAAGCTGCCCAGGTGCTTAGGTGAGTGCACAGCACTGTGTAGTCATCTTCACATTTGCTCATCATGTAAATCAAGAGATTCAGAAAGAATAACAAGATGACCTCTAATTAGCATACTCATTGCACCCAGAGGGGAGAGTATGCACAATGACAGGCAGAGAGCATCATGACACAAAGAAAGATGTGTTAGTGCACACATTTCCAGCCAGTAAGGTGCTTCATCCAGTCTACTTCCTGGCAGAGTCAGCTGTCTTCCACACCTGTGTAAATGATGATGACTGCACCCTGTCCTTTGTACTTTTTTAGCTGGTTTACCTTTGGTTATGCCCAGCCTGGTGATTGTTTTCCACACATTGAAATATTTTTGCATAAGTATTTTATGTATGTAGCTATATAGATATAGCTATATGTATATGTATATCTATCTATACACAAACACACACATACATTTTTGTACAGACTTTATAGACATATTTTTGTTTGGGGCTACATTGTGTACTGTCAAGCAAAGTAGCTGCAAAAAAAGCCTTCTGCAAATATACATTTGCAATGGCTGTGGCAACCCCAAGCATATCTACATGATGTACTCCCTCTGAACATAGGTATATAGCCGAGTTCAAATGTAAGATGCGCTCAGCTCCATTGCACAGCATTTAAATGTTTCTGAATATTCCTTCCATGTTTTTGCCTCATTATCATATACACAGCTTCATTAGATAGTCATTAGCATATAGAATGGCAGACCACACAATCTGGCCAAGCAAAGTCATGTAGCTAGGTTTTCTGAATTACACTCACTCTGCAGGTGGCTTCTCATCCTGAAAATTCACTTATCATGACGTGGCAAAGTTTGCTGAATCTGTACCATCATCTCAGACCTCAGTCTTAGAGCCATTTTACTTCCTATGCATTACCCTTTCACATGCTGTTTATCATTTATTGGTTTAAGTCACTTAGTCAAGGAAGGCAAATCCTGGGAATGTCATGATATCATAAGGCATCACTGATATTAAACAGAAAGAAAACAAAAAGGTGATATCAGATAAGTATCAAAGTGAAAAACTCACTGGAGCCAGACTGAAGTATTATTTCAAAGAAAGAGTAATGGATATCGATATAGCCCCTCTGAAGAGGCAGCAACAGCATTAAAGCGATGACACAGTTCAAAAGGAAAACACTATGAAGAGACATAATTCCTATATAGACAGGTATTATAGCATGAATACACTGTTGGAGAAGTATAAACAGCAACTTTCCGAATATGTAAATGAGAAACTGGACATGTAGTTTATGCTTCTACACAGCATCAAGTACTAGCATATGTATATATATATATATATATATATATATATATATATATATATATATATATATATATATATGTGTATATGTGTGTGTGTGTGTGTGTGTGTGCATTACTGTTTTTTGCTTAATAAATGTCTTTTGAAAAAAGGCCTGCAGAGTTAAGATACAAATTAGCATAGAAGTACAATGTTATTTACAGAACATCTGCCAGACATAAGTTTTTAGCATCCATGTTGAAAGGTCTGTGCCACGCAGTAACATCAGACGTTGAGTTTTCAAAATTCTTTTTGTAAGTAAGTGTTGTTGCTAAGATCATGCCAGGACACTATGTATGCTCACCTTTTGGTACAGCTGTCTGTTTAAGCAATCCCAAATCCCACAACCAGATGTGTAGCGACTCCAGTTCTCTGACTTCCTCTTTCTTTGTCTGAGGCACTGGCTACATACCAAGTTTCTTGTCTAGCAGAATGAGCTCACTCACAGTTTGACTGAACTGTCCAATCAAGAAGCAGAATGAGCTCACTCACAGTTTGACTGAACTGTCCAATCAAGAAAGTACTTTTAGAGGAAGCACAACTTGCATTCTGACATCAAGTTAAACTTCCTATGAAAGTAACAAAACTTAATAACGTGATTCTATCTATGACCTGGAATACAGCCAAGACATCAATTCTGATTTTAAAATTCACACACTTGTATGAATATGTGTGTGTGTATGTATATAAACATAGAGCAGGTTTAACAATGTTTAACAGGAAATTATTCTTTTACACATTGAGAGATAGAATTTCCAGATAATTGTACCAGATATTATTCTTTATAGTACATGGATTTTCAAAACTTTAAATATCTGTATCTATCTATCTATCTATCTATCTATCTATCTATCTATCTATCTATCTATCTATCTGTCTGTCTGTCTGTCTATCTATCTATCTATCTATCTATCTATCTATCTATCTATCTATCTATCTATCTATCTATCTATCTATCTTTTTATAAGTCTGGGTAAAAAATGAGGAAGGGAAGCAGAGCTGTTATTTTGAGTCGTTATTTCTATTTAGTGTCCCTGCTTCCTCGGCTTTGTAGGGCTCTTCCTCAAGTATGTACTGCCCCCTCTGCAGCCAATTGGATAGATGTAACAGGGATTGATCCTCCCTGTAGGTCTGGGTTGGTTATGGAACTGAATCTCCAAGGGCAAGTCAGAAATAAGTGCAGCTTGTATGGCAATCCTCTGCAATTCCCTGAGGGTGAAACTTTGCATGTCCCACTACTTCATGATGGAGGCTATGGGATGGAGCACTCCAAAATGTGAGTGGTCTACTGTTAGTGGGACTGGTGGCAACTGTGTTTAATTCCTTCTGCTGCACATTAACAATGTTGTCAGTTGTTTTGAATGCTTCTGGTAGATCATGAATTTGCCGACCAAATTAAGTTAATTATCTTATATCTTTGTATCTCTTTACATACAGTGTTTTTAAATTCCTCCCTGGTAAATGCCAGCTTCCTTTGCTTTACCTACACTTTCAGATTTCTTTTGTTGAATAAGCTGTAATATTAGAAATGCAAGCAAACCCTAACCCTGCCCCTAACCCAAACCCTACATCTTACCTTAGAAGAACCTTTCCCTAACACTTCCACTACACAAGAAGCTCACACACATACCACATACATTATCACACACACTTAGCATTAAATCTATCCCTTTACATAGCCCTTACTGTATCCATAATCCATGAAGACTTGCGCACACACACACACACACACACACACACACACACACACACACACACACACACACACACACACAATCTCCCTATTCTGAAACACTTGGTAAGTCCCAGAGTTTAGGCATTAACATCAGAAACCCACACTTACCTGCCGCAATACACTTAAATTCATTCAGCAACTGCAGCCATTAGGTATACAAATACTTTCAAGAAGTTTTCAAAGCACAGAAAAGTTTTATTAAAAGAAACCTTTGATAAAATATGTGAAGCCCATAAATACATACATATGTATGCATGTAGGTATATATATATTTTTCTCATTTATATCGATTTTCCATAACGTCGACTCCCTTAACAGCGAGAGGACAACATCAAAGGTTCAAAAGAGCAAACTCTTGGAATGGTGAATTTCGCCTAATGAAAATAACCACTTGGCCACCACTGATGACCTTTGCCCTTTTCTCCACTGTAGTGCGATCTCAGATTTGGAATATTTAAGTAGGGTTGGTTTAGTTCGGTGGGTTTAATTTGTTTGCTTGTTTTATTTTATTATCAGTGGTGGACAAGTGTTTAGTTTCCCAGAGGTGAAATTCAGTGTTCCAGGAGTTCGCTCTTTTGAACTTTCGATGTTGTCATCTCGCTGTTAAGCCAGTCGACGTTATGGGACATGGATGATATAAAGTAGAAGCATATATATATATATATATATATATATATATATATATATATATATATATATATATATATATGTGTGTGTGTGTGTGTGTGTGTGTGTGTGTATGTGTGTGCACATAGACACATACATATGTGTGTGTGTGTGTGTGTGTGTGTGTGTGTGTGTGTATACACACCTATATCTATATCTATATCTCTCTATCTATCTATCTATCTATCTATCTATCTATCTATCTATCTGTTTCTCTATAGAACCTAGCTAACCCCAAGAATACCCTCATTTACTCTTAGTGGTTGGACTAGGACAATTTATCATTGTTGCTATTTTTTCTTATTGGGATAATAATCACCCTACCTATCACATACCTTAAATCTTTTACTTCCATCATGCTAATTTGTTCTTGAAAGCATTAACAGTTAACCTGGCTAGTTTCAGCTAGCTGAAGCACCCGAGACAGGTGTTAGGATGCACATGGTGGACAGACGATTAAAGGAGGACATCAGAGCAGAAGCCCAATTGCAGAGAAGGTCAGAGTGAATAGTTTGCTTTGATTTGGGCATATGTGCAGGAAAACAGAAGACTCTGGCAAAGAAGATTTGTGAGGTACATGACGAAGGCAAGAGGAACGGAGGTCATCCAGCAAAAAAATGCAGGGACTGTGTGAGAGTAGACCTGCTATAGTTAGGCATGACTGTCGAAGAAGGTAGGAGAGCAGCCACTGAATGGAGAAAGATGGGGACAGTTGCCTCGACACCCTGACCCCATGTAGAAAATGGGAAAAAGTGGGTTGATGATGATGATGGCTTATCTCTGAGAGTCTAGTTTAGCCTGTACCTTTGCTGCATGGGAGTCCCAATACTCAGAATGTATTATGACATCACCTTCACATGGTGCTTAAGCACTGTGTCCATTAATGTTCAAAAGGTCATAGGGATAGCATGTAGCCCAAACAAAAAGACAGCATACTGTAATGAGTCCCCTTAGTTTGAAAAGGCTTTCTTGTCTCTGGATGCAGATGTTAGAGGGATCTGCAAGTATTCTTTGTTAGGTATCATGTGATCAAGAACTGGGTCTTCCCCAAACTTTTTATTAATTCATTGATCCTAGGCATGCTGTTTAGCTTCCTGAAGACATAATAGAAATTCTTTGTTCTAACAAGTGCTGGGACTAACACTATAGGGCTGTCTTGCTCACTTTTTGACTTATCTATCATCTCAGTCTTACACACTTCTGTACTTCCTCTTGCACCACCTTCCTCTGTGACGCTGGTATTTTGTAAGGTTGTAAGTTAATCTTTTCTGTTGGAATGGTCTCACCATGGTGTTGAATCAGAGCTTTGTATCTGAGACTCTGAGCCCTCCCTTACCCACATTTCCCGCCTTCTGCCAGAATTACCTCAGATCTTATTTTCCACCATCTATCCAGCCATATTATCCAAGAGATATTATAGTCTAGTCAAGGCCCATCAACCCTGTCACACTTTTATTCAATACTGGTTCAGTATTACGATCTGTTTCCCATGGGTCCTAACCCTTGCAGGACACCTCAGCTGGATCTGATAGTCCAAAGGAACTTCAACTACGGCCTGCACTCTCTCAACTCTGATGCTATCAGACTGAATTGTGTCCAGGAAACCAGTGATGGAATCAGCCCCAAGGTTTTCAGAACCATTTCTTCCCCTCAGTGCCTCGGATTTTGACAGCTGGAGTCTGAGGTCCTCCATGGAGCCAACCTCAGTTGGAGTCGGAAAGCTTCCTGCGTCATTTGACAGAGGAAATGCTTTTTCAGCTTTCACAACTGTGGAAAAGGCAGATGCCAGAGGGATCTGCCAGTATCCTTTATTAGTCCAAGAAGGCAGGTGCATACACTGAGTTTCGTTCAGTCCCACCACTCAGTGGAACCTGTTCCTTATGCCTTTAATTTGGGTCAGCACAGACAGTCAGAACTAATAGGCTTCAAAACCATTCAACACTTAAGTTCCAGTCTGACTCTGATCTGACTCCACCAGAAACCCAGAGACACGTTTCAAGGAAAGAGGCATACAAATGGAAGCACATATACCACTCTCCTGAGTCAGTCACTGAGGACGTGGATTTGGATGAGGGAGAAGGATCCCTCAGATCCCCCCTCCCATAAGACATCACACTGGGGGACATCCTGGAATCGATGAAGTAGAAGGGGGAGATAGTTCACTGAAACTCCTTCTATGGATGAAGCTGTGTGACTCTAAGCTTTAGAGTCTGTCTCATCTGCATCCTGGTGGATCCCCCTCCAGATGCACTCATAAATCTTACGACACAGAGGACATGGATGGACTCTGATATTACATAGCCAAATCCTAAAAAAAAAAAAACAAAACAAAAAAACCCCCAGAATTTTAGCAGCCCCAAAAGATAGGAAGCACTGGTAAAAAGATCCTCCAGTAGATGTCATGTTGGTAGCAGCAGCCACAATGTAAGAACATTTTGAGGAGAGTTCTTCTGTCCATCCCCCTAACAGAGAACCAAGGGCTTTGGACAGATTGGGGAAATGGACTCACACTTCAGTTTTGCTGTCAGGGCATTGAATTACCTTGCATACCTGACACATTTTCAGAGGGTCTTGATCAAGGAGATTTCCAAGTCTCTTTTGGGTAACTTGCCTTCAGATGCCCAAAAATCAGTGAACACCTTAACGTGTACCCTCCAACCTACATCTAATGTAGCCATGTGCCTGCTATCCACTGCAGCAGGTGCCATAGCAATAGCAGCTGATGCAGGCATTACAATGCGTCACCATGCCTGGATGCAGCTATTTGATTTTGCAGTAAGCTTCAAGGTAGCCTTTATTAGTGCCCCTTTTGACGGTTCCCTACATTTTCGACCTAAGGTTGAACAGACATGTACCAGGAGTGAACAAGATGGTAAGATCCTGTCTGCTGTAGGAATCCATTTCTCCACTCCACAAAGATCCTATTCCAGGAATCAAATGGGAGGGAAGAAAATGTGGTTTAGGAAGTCACAGGGTTTTCACCATGACAATCCTGGGGATAGACCCCCTCGAGGCAGAAGAAGAAGAAGTAAATCAAATGGACATTGCCCTAGATTCAGGGGCAGACTGCAGAGTCATGGTTTCCATGGTACTTTCACTGAGAAACCCTTCCAGTGCTTCTGAAGGGATACCTGACTGCTGCACTCTGGCAAATCATTATTTCAGATTCATGGGTGTTAAGGTTAATCACCAGAGGCTATACTATACCCCTTTTATATCATCTAAAGAAAAGATTAAAGATTCATGATACTTCACTCAATCAGTTGGAATCTGCAGCAACAGAAGTTTCAAAGTTGCCAGAAAAAAAGAGTCATCCAAAAGCCCCCCCCCCAGACCAGTTAGAATCCAGAGTCTATTCCAGGTTCTTTTTATTTCCAAAGAAGACAGGGGACCTTAGTCCAATATTGGACCAAAGACATCTCAATCAATGTATCAAACAGATGATGTTCTGGATGGTCATGATACAGTCCATACCACCTTTACTGAGGAAGTACGATTGAATGTGCTGTATAGTTCTCCAAGATGTCCACTACCATATAAAGGTTTAAAGGCAATCCAGGAAATTCTTCTGTTTCCAGCTGTGAGCCAGTCATTACCAGTTCAGAGCACTGCCATTTGGTCTCTCCTCCAGGTGTTCACCAAGATTATAGCAGTGGTAGTAGCTCACCTATGACTGCATGGGATCCAAGTCTTCCCATATCTAGATGATTAACTCCTAATTGCTACCTCCAGGGATCTACTGCTACAGTATCAAGCATTCCTAATCTATCTTGTAGATCAGTTAGGAATAACTATCAGTCATGTGAAGATCAAACTGCCCCCTGCTCAACACAGAGAGTTCATAGGATATCAGATCAATACAGTTTAAAAACTGTCAAATGTCCAATAGCACGACTACTGTCATTAAGACTGTTGGCTTCTCTGGTGGTTCAGGCATCCCCATCCAAAAGCAAGATTGATTCTTCACTTGTTAAGTCTGTTGGCCATTGCCATCACTTTAGTCCCACTAGCAAGATACTGCATGATAGTGTTAAGCAGAGTCTTTTGTCCCGGTAGTCACAGAGTTTTCATCTCCTTCCATACCAGAATCCAGTTCACTCAAGTATGCAGAAGCCATATAATGTGGTGCATAACCTCTCTGTCAGTTGCAGAGAGGAGATCCTTCTGTCCCCTGACACTCCAGACCACAGTAACCAATGATACCTCCCTTCTAGGGTGGATGGGTGGGCAGTTTGAGGGGAATACAGTTCAAGGAATGTGGTTATCTAGGGGAGGACAAACCTCACATCAGTATCTTGGAGATGAGAGTGGTCCTTCTAACATTGCAGGCTTTCTAGGACTACCTACCCAAAGGTGTGATTTCCATCAAAAAGAAAAATATATCAGTACTATGGTGCATCAATAAACAAGGGGGAAGACAATCACAGGCCATGCGATTCTGGCAATGGGTGATGTCTTCCCATCACTTTCTGCTAGCAGCACATATTCCCAGGATGTTGAATGTACTAGTGAACAAGTTGAGCAAGTCTATCCTATTACCTCATGAGTGGGCTCTCAAACAGGCAGCAGCACAGAGATTTCAACCTCTGGAGCCAACCTTGCTGCAACCTCTTTGTCTCCTACCTGTGCAACAAGTGCAGCAGTTACTTTGCACTCATCCCTCCATAGGGACAGTCATTGAGAAATGCTGTAGTCCACACTTGACCCCGGGTCTCCTCTATGCATTCCTACCAATACCACTTTTGACAAAATTCATACAGAAAGCCACAAAATTGCTCCTTTCTGGCCCTGGCAGTTTCCCCTTCCTTTGGCCTCATTTGCTAAACCTGCCCTAGGTGATGGATCTCATTCTGGATCTTCTGAGTCACCTATCCATAACACATCTAGTACATCTACAAGCCCTAAAGTTAACTTCACAGTTTCTTCAAATTTAATGATAGTCAGAGATGCCAGGCTGTCTTCTTCAGTAGTTTGCATAATTTCTTCTTCTCAAAAGCAAGCAACCAAAAAAACGTATAAAAGCTAATGAAGAATATTTTCTAGATGGGCATTATCAAAAGGACTGGACCTTTTTTATGCACCCCATTCATATTGGAATTTGTTTCTGAACTTTTTCAGCAAAGATCTGTTTTTTTCTACCATCAAAGTTCAAATGGCTGCCATTTCAAAATTTCATATAGGTCATAATGACAATTCCATTGCTTCTCTTAAAATATCTAAATCTTCCCTCAAAGGAGCCTTTTTTCTGAGGCCTCCAATTCAGGACCCAGTTCCACCGCGGATGTCACAATTTTACTTCAGTCATTGGTTCAGAAACCTTTTGAGTTAGCAGCATTGGCTAACCTTAAGGACACTTCTTGAAAAACTGTTTTCCTAGTTGCCATTACATCTGAATTTCTGAATTACAAGCACTCTCATGCAAGCTATACTTTCTCATTTTCCACAAAGACAGAGTGTCATTGAGAACAAATCCTACCTTTCTCCAAGTCTCATCTGAAGCAAATTTGACTCAATACATTGATTTACCAGTCTTTTTTTCTCCAATTACTCTAATAAAGGAGAACTTATGTTTCATACCTTATATGTTTATAGACAGATCAGATTCTACTTACACCATAACAAAAATATTAGAAAATCAGATCAACTGTCTCCTTTTCCAAAGCAAAATTGGGAAATCATGTGTCAAAAGTTATCATTTCTAAGTGTCTGTCAAACAGCATTTCTTTTGTATATAAAACATGAGGTTTGTCTTTTCACTCAAAAGCTCATTCCACTAGAGAAACTGCTACCTCTACAGCATTCCTGAAAAGAGTTCCCATTGATGACATTTGTGCAGCAGCAACATGGCCAACAATTCATACATTTTTATCTTATTACAAATTGGATGTGCAGTCTACAGCTCATGTATCCTCATGAATATCATTCCTTGATACCACACAGGTCCCATTAGGCAGCTGGGAAATCTGTCCCAAACATGGAATCAGATGAAAATAGACAACACTGGATATGAAAGTTATATACTTACCATGATAATAGAACCGTGTTTTCTTATTTACATCCAGTTCAACAACCCACCCTCCTTCCCCCTTCCAAATTGCCATTTGCAAACTTTTGGTGCTTGGACAGGGCTTAACCAAGACCCTGTCTGCATTAGGTCAGATTACTAAAACTGATGTACTTAATAAGTTATTTTATTCCATAGAAGTTTATTCTTATCAAGATTTTTTTGTATGGTTAGAAATCGTCAATAAACTCATTCTGAGGTAATTTAGGTAGAAGGAGGGAATTGTGGGTAAGGGAGGAGTTAAAGTCTCTGATCCAAAGCTCTGGAAGATGGTGCTGAGGTCTTGAAAACCCAAACATTGACCTGGATGAAAATGAGGCAACACAGATCTATCATTATGGTAAGTACATAATTTTTGATCCAATGTTGTCTATTTCCATCTGATTCAGCGTTTGGTTTGCCGAATCTAATCAGATCTGACCTCGGCACCTTATACCGGAATACTGGATCCGAGAGCTCGGATTCCTTCTTTACTCATAATTCCCTTCTTCTTACTGATCTACCCCAGATCTCATTTTCCTCCTGTTTAGCCAGACGTGTTCTGAGAGCTCTTTTAGCATTTACGATAAATGAAAACAAAATCTGTTTAATTTCTTGCTCCCCCTCTTCTTTATAGTGCATTAGATTAGCGTAGTTATTTGTAGGACTAGGTTAGTATTTAATTTAATGTTTATGTAGTTTTTGAAATTTTAAATCCTTTATGAGTTTTTTTTCCATTCTGGAACCTTGCAGTATAACTAGTATTGTTTCTTAAAACTTAGCGCTTTGTAATAAGGCTGTTCTGCTTGGTTAGGTAATTTTCGTAGATCTCACTCTCTCTCTTTCTTTCTCTCTCTCTCTCTCTCTCTATATATATATATATATATATGTATGGTTCCCTATCAGAATCCTGAAACACTATAAGCCTGAAAGTCAAAATCCTGAAAACTATTGACTGAAAATGCAAAATCTCGAAAATGCAAAATCCTGAAAGTCAAAATCCTGAAAACACAAAATGGACATACTGACGTCATTGTGGCTTTGCTATTGTTAGCCCTGTGGTGTGAGGTCATGCGTTGGGTCCAGGTAAGTGTGCGGTTGGTTTTATGTTAAAGTTAGGGGCGGTATAAGTGAGTTAGGGTTAGGGCGCAGGTTAGGCATGTATGCAATAGTGACAAATATTGGGGTTAGGGGCGGTTTAAGTGAGTTAGGGTTAGGGCGCGGGTCAGGTGAGTGTGCGATAGTGACGGACCTTAGGGTTAGGGTTAGGGTCAGGGTCAGTTGGTAGATATTAGTGTCTTTATAGTGACATATTAGCATTATTTGTGTTTTCAGGATTTTGACTTTCAGGATTTTGCATTTTCGAGATTTTGCATTTTCAGTCAATAGTTTTCAGGATTTTGACTTTCAGGCTTATAGTGTTTCAGGATTCTGATAGGGAACCATACACATATATATATATATATATATATATATATATATATATATATATATATACACATATATAAATAGACAGATAAATACTTAGAAATATATAGATACCACACTTACAATAAGTACACCTCATCACAAAAGGTTTCTCATCCAAGAAAAAAGAAGTCATTGTTCCCCTCTACTCATCGCTCCTTTTGGTATGTACCTCACAAAACATCTACAACAACTGGAAAGGCCACAGAAATACCTCACAAAGAGGATTACCAGCCTCAAACAGATGCCCTATGCAGACCGTCTCAAAAATCTCCAGCTTTACTCTGTCGCATATCGCCTACTCAGAGGTGATCTCTGACTAATTTACAAAGCTATGTCAAACCCAGAGCTGTTGTACATGCTACACTTAAAGAAATCCCAATCCCTCCAAGCTCCATGCTCTAGGGACCTAAACTGTGTCACCACAATAAACAGAACATGCTGGAGGGATAGATTCCTGTCCCAGAAACTTCCCATACTCTGGAATAGACTACCTATCTATATCAAACAAAGCTCCTTATTAGCACTCTTCAAGAAAAATCTTGATGATTGGATGGAAAATAGGAAATCCACCCCGGGGATCACTTCTGTGACTCTGCTCGACAGTGGCACAGGAAAATAATTTTCCTGGGTGGGGAAAGCCAGGGTACCTTTATGGCTAGGTTTATATAGGCCCTAGGTCCAATAGCCTAGTACCTACCTATGAACCTGTGAACCTATGATGTTGTCCGAAGGTGGACAGTCTTCTGCAACTCCCAGCTCTAAGAAGAGAAAGGTGAAGGAGGAAGACAAACTTAAGGAGAAACATTGTGATAAATCAGCAGAGAAGAGGGCATATAAAAAGAGGCAAAAAGAGAGAAAGACAAAGAATTCTAGGAAAAGGTCTCTGGATCTAATCAGTCTCCTGGGTCTGGCACTTAAGTCCATCTGGAACTCGGATCCAAACTCCCTTACCTAAAGATACTTTTTCACCATGACCAGTAAGTCCCAGATTACATTCTCCAATACTTCAGCACAAGCTACCCTTGAGACCCGTGTCTGTGGCTTCACCGTGAAGGTTTGGATGCTCCACCAGAAGTCTTGCCAAGATGGATATTGACCAGATGATGAGAAAATTTTTGAGGACACAGATTCAGCTGGGGATCCTCCAGCACTGTTCCCCCAGAGCATGGCCATGAACAGGCCCATCGACCCTGTCCCACTTCATTCTGATGCCAACTCCCTTCTTGGAGCTGACGCTTATGGGTCCAAACACTTCTGGTGCACCTTCTTTTGATCCAATAGTCCTGGAAACTTTAGCTTTGACTTCTTCCCTTACTGTCTTGACACCGATGCTTTCAGATTGAGATGAGACCCTGAGCTGAAGTGTTGAGGTCACAGCATTGACAGTGGTGTTGAATCTGAAATTATTTGAGCCGTTCCTTCCCCCTGGTGCTTTGGCACTTGACAGCATGGCTCTGAGGTCCTCTTCAGCACCTCCCTGAGTCATCTGACAGAGGAAGTTTTTCCTTGTCTTCAATAGCAGAGTCAGCTTTTGAGGCTGTGGAAAGGACCTTGGCTCATCCAAGAAGACAGGTACATGCACTGAGTTCGGATCCTTCCTGACTCCCAATGGATCCTGTGCCTCATTCTTCTCATTTGAGTCAACAATGACAGACAGGCCCAGGCTTTGAGGTAGCTCAATGTTCATGCTCCCCTTCTGATTATGATATGTCACTGTCAGAGCCCATGTCATGTTCAGTGAAAGAGGATGTGCAAACAGAAGCGCAGACTCCTTACCTAAGTTTGTCACTGAAGACACAAACTTAGATGAAGGAGCAGGATCTCCAAGGTCCCCCCGGAGGATGTCAACTTTGGGGATGTACTAGAACTGATGAAGCGGGAGGGATGGTCCACCAAAGCTCCTTCTTCTGATGAGTCCATGTTTCTTGAATCCTTTGGGTATGGCCCATTTGTGTCCTGTGTAGTCCCATCTCCTGATGCCTTGATAGACTTTATTGCACAGAAGGCTTGGAAGGAATCTGATGTGGCAGAGGCCATCCCTAACAAACCAGACAGAATTCTAATATCCTCAAAAGACAGGAAACATTGGTCCAAAGGCCCTCCAGCAGATGACATTTTGGTAGCAGCACCCATGAAGAAAAAACTATGCGAAGAAAGTTCTTTTGTCAATCCTCCTAGCAGAGAGGCCATGGCATTGAACAAACTAGAGAAATGGACTTACACATCAAGTTTTGTACTTTGAGTGCAGAATTACCTTGCACATTTAACTAATTTCCAAAGTGACTTGATCAAGGAGGCATCCAAGTTTCTTTCTGGTAACTTACTATTGAATGCCCAAAAAATAGTGGACACCCAAATGTGTACCCTGCAATCTCCTTCCAATGTTGTCATTAGACTGTTATCGAATGCATGGCACATCAAGAGCAACTGGTACCGGCATTACCATGCGTCACCATGCCTGGGTGCGGCTATGCATTTCAGCTGAAAGCTTCAAGATTTCCTTTATAAATGCCACTTTGATGGTTCCACTCTGTTTGGACTTAAGGTAAAAAAAATGCTTATCAGGAATGAATGAGACAGCAAGACTCTGTCTACTGTAGGAATCTGTTTCTGCACTCTACAAAGATCCCTTTCCAAGAATCAAAGGAGAGGTAAAAAAATGTGATTCAAAAGTCACAAGGTTTTCTCCCCAACATTCCTGGAGATAGACCACCCTGAAACATTGATGGATGAAATTCAAATGGATGTCACCCAAGAGGCAGAAGCAGACTGCAGAATCAAGGTTTCTGTGGCCCCTTCACTGAGAAACCTTACCAGTGTCCCTAAACAGTTACCTGACTGCTAAACTCTGAGGGCAGTAGGGGACACTTAACCTTACACCCTCTAGCCTGACAAACCATAACGTCCAGCTCATGGCTGCTAAGGTTAATCACCAGAGGCTATACCATACCCTTTTTGTTTTCCCCAATAAAAAGATTGACGATACTTAATACACTCCGATCAGATGGAATCCACAGTGATGGAAGTGTTAAATTACTCAATACACCACCTGATCAGTTGGAATCTATGGTGATAGAAGTGTTAAAGTTATGAAACAAATCATCATTCAACTGGGCCCCTCATACCAGTTAGAATTTGGAGTCTATTCTAGGTTCCTTTTAGTTCCAGAGAAGATAGGGGACCAATTTTGAATCTCAGCCACCTCGATCAATATGTCAAACAAATAAAGTTCTGAATGCTCACAATACAGTCTATTCTGTCACTACTGAGGAAGGCAGTTGGATTTGCTCTGTAGATTTCTGGGATGCTTAATACCACATCAAGATTTGATGCTAATCCAGGAGATTCCTCCATTTCCATCTGGGAGCCAATCACTGTCCATTCAGAGCACTGCCATTCAGTCTCACCACAGCCCCCCAGGTGTTCATCAGGATTCTGGCAGCTGTAACAGCTCAGCCACGACTGCAGGGAATTCAAGTCTTCCCATATGTAGATGATTGGCTCCTAACTGCTAGCTTCAAGGATCTACTGTTACAGCACCAAACTTTCCTTCTCAGTCTTACAGACCATTAAGGAATAACAGTCAATTGCATGAAGATCGAACCACTCACACAGCAAATAGAATTTATAGGACGTCAGATAGACACAATTAAAAAATTGTCAAACTCCTTATTACAAGGGTCCAGTTGTTAAGACTCATAGCCTTTTAAGTGATTCAGCATCCCCACCCACAGGCAAGACTGATTTTCTGTCTGTAAGGTCTGATGGTTTCTACTATGATATTAGTTCCATTAGTAAGATACCACATGAGGGTACTACAATGATCACTGTCTATCAAATGGGTACAAAGCATTTACCCTCTACACACCAGAATCTGTCTTACTCAAGTATGTAGAAGCCATATAAGTTGGTGGATAACTGCTCCATCAGTAGTAGAGAGTAGACCATTCTGCCTACCTGACTCCCTGGCCACAGGCCACAGTAATCATGGATGCTTCCTTCTAGGGTTGGGGCACTTTGAAGGAAGACATGTGAAGGGACTCTGTCAACTATGGAGACCAAACTTTGGAGATGACTAAAGGCCTTTTGGGACTTCCTACCCAAGGGTGTGATTTCTATCCAGATGGACAACATGTCAGTGGTATGGTGCATCAACAAAAAAGGTTGAACACATTCATATCCCGTTTGCTGGGTGGCCATGAGACTCTGGAAATTGCCATTGTCTTCCCATTGCTTTTTGGTAGCAGCACAAATTCCTGGGCTGTTGAATATTCTAGTGGACAGGCTGAGCAGGTGCATCCTTCTACCTCTTGAGGGTTTCTCAAACAGTGGCAATAGAGATCTTCAGCCAGTGGGGCCAACCTTGCTGCAGCCTCTTTGCCACCCACCTGAACAACAAATGCAGCAGTTACTTTGCCTTCATCCTTCCACAGGAACAATCACTAAGAGAAGCTGTAGTCCATATTTGGTGTCCAGGTCTCCTATATGCCTTTCCATCATTACCTCTCCTAAAAAGTTCATTCAGAAAGCCACAAGGTATAAGACTAAGGTGTTCATCATGGCCCCATTTTGGCATGGCAAGTGTAGTTCCCTTCCTTTAGCCTATTTTACTCTGCCCACCATGAGTACTAGATAGATCCCATCTCATATCTACTGAGTCACCCATCTGGGATGCCTTTACTGGCTCTTCAGACCCTAAAATTAATCTCATGGTTTCTCCAGTTTTAATGATAGCCAGAGACACCAGGTTTCCTTCTGCAATAGCTCATATAAAGAAAGACTAATAAGAGCAAATGTAAAAGATTTTCTATTTGGGTGTCCTCAAGGGGTTTGGACCTTTTCTCAGACCCTCTTCCATTGATACTGGAATTTATTTTAGAACTTTTTTGGCAGGGTTCCAGTTACACCACTATAAAAGTTCAGATGACGGCCATTTCAAATTTTCACATAGAACATAATGATTCATCTATTGCTTGGTTTAGGATAGCTAAAGGAACTTTCTTTTTGAGACCTCCAATTTGAGATCCAGTCTCCCATGGGATATCACATTGTTGCTTCAGTCATTGACTCAAAAACCTTTTGAGCCCATGTCCTTAGCTGACTTAAAGTTCCTTTCTTGGAAAACCACTTTTGTGATTGCCAGCACTTCTGCTAGATGAGTTTCAGAGCTACAAGTGCTGTCATGCAAGCCTCCTTTTCTCATATTTCACAAGGATAAGGTATCACTGAGAATAAATCCTTCTTTTCTCCAAAGGTGGTATCTGAAACAAATTTAAATCAACACACTGACCTACCTGTATTTTTCCATATTTTTCTACCAAAGGTGAACACATCCTTCATACATTAGATGTCCACAGACAGCTCAGTTTTATTTACATCATGCCAGAGATATCAGGAAATCAGACAAGTTATTTGTCTCTTGTTCTAAAATAAAACTAGGACAACATGTAGCAAAATTCACACTTCTAAGTGACTGGCAGATTGCATTTATTTTGTTTATAAAATGCAAGGGTTACCTTTGCATTCAAAACTTAAGAGTCACTCCACCAGAGCAATGGCCACCTTGACGGCATTTGCAAAAACAGTCCCGATCAGTGACGTCCGGGCAACAGCAGTTTGATCAACAGCTCACACCTTTGTATCTTATTGTAAATTGGATGTGCAATCTAGAGCTCACACATCCTTTGGCTCTGCCCTTCACAGGAATGTCCTTCCTTGAGTCCACTCAGACCCTGTCAGGCAGCTTAGGAATCTGTCCCAAACATTGAATCAGATGAAAATAGACAACACAGGATATGATAGTTATGTACTTGCCATATTGATAGATGTGTGCTGTCTCATTTTTTATTTGGTTCAACATCCTTCCTTCCTTCCCCCTTCCAAATTGCCATTTGCATTTTCAGGGGCTCAGGTGGACCTTGAATAAGACCCTGTCTATTTGTTCCACATCACCTCCTAACAAATGGAAATAAATAAATAAATAAATAAATAAATAAATAAATAAATAAATAAAATCAGTTAGAAGGAAGGGGTGGGGGAAGAGTACCCCGTATGGGTAGGGGAAGAGTCAGAGCTCTCGGACCCAATACTCTGCTATAAGGTGCTGATGTCAGATCTGATCGGATCTGATAATTTAAATGTTGAACTGAACGAAACATGAGGCAGCACAGATCTATTGTTATTGTAAGTACACAATTTTTATTTTCTATTCTCTTGCAATAAATTCCCCCATTCTGCTGACTCTCAGGCCAGCATCTTATGCTTGGCATTTTGTTTAAGCTCCATTATTAACTTCATATAGGCTAAGTGTCTATTCTCTGGTATTCCAAATTCAGTCCTTGCTAAGTTCCAAACCTTGACCCCCTTTTCTTCGGCCATTTGTTCCCAATATGTAGGTTAGATCCCTAGCTGCCCCAATCTTTTCACAGCACCCCACTGCATTTCCATTCTGTTCCTCCTTATATTAATTCCTGCCAGTGCCAAGCACATTAAATCAGTCACCCTTTTTTTCACATTTTGACACCTCATTCAGCAGTTTAATAGCAAACCATTCAAAGTACCTTTCCTCATCCCCTTCCTCTCATTTTCTCCATGTCTGTATGCTTATGCTATCCTATTTAATCTCTGCTCTTCTACCATTACCTTCCATTTCAACTCATATTGTTTCATCTGAAGTTAATAATTTAGTAATAGATTACGAATACAAAAAGGATAATTGGCACAGAAAAACCAAAAACGAAGTAAAATGCCAATACTGCTAGAGCCACGGATGTCAGCAACAATACTTTATTAAATCCACAGGATTACACCGACAGCAAACTCAATACACATTAACGCCTTAAAACAAAATTGCGTTTTCGTCTTAAACAAACCGACTTCTTCAGATACCTTCCACAGAATAAATCAGACCTTATATACAATTATTAAAAAAACAATTACCTAATCAACACAACCTCCAAATTAAGAGTTAAATTGTTAGTTAATATCGCCTGTTTATCCATGTGCTTTGAAACATTTCTTTCCTAATCCAACCTTTTTGTTGTTACAAAGACCTGTTTACATGAATGAATGAACAAATAAATAGTGTAAAACCACCTTAAAAACAATAAATGTTGTTGTAATGGTGAATATGTGAAAATCAATATCAGGTATTATAGTATGTTTTTTAAGAAATACTTAAAAAAAATAATTTATATAATTTATATAGTATAGCCTGCCATCTGCTGGTTAAAATAATAAATACACTTAAAATGTTCATATTTTTCCTGCTTTTAACTTTAAAAGTGGCATGATTTATTTATTTATTTATTTATTTATTTGCAGTTGGTTTACCAGGATAGTCCATTGGGCCAAAAGAACCCGTTTTCAATGGAGTCCTGGGGAGAAAAGCTCCAGCACAGACAAAACTTAGTTACATACACAAGATTGCTAAATATAATTAAATTATACAAGTAGTGGATAAAACATTTAGCTCAAAAATTCAAGAAGCATTCAGACAATACAATAAATGGAGATTAATGTGAAGTATGTGAGATGAGACAGTAAGGTGAATTACATAGCAGAGTTGTGTTGGAGAAGGAACACAACATTACATTACCTAGTATTTATTCTGAAGGGAAACAAGCTTTGTTAGGTGAAGTTGAGTCTCAAAGCATAAAGGAGGTAAGATGCCATATATTTATGAGGGGTGGGAGCAAGAACAATCCCATTGGGACCTGAGATGTGAATGGAGAGATTTTTTGAATATGTAGTGATTAGAGGTGGTACGGATGGGTGGTGGGAGTGAGTTCCAGAGACGGGAAAGGTTAGAGGATAGTAAGTGTTTACCTGGGGGATAAGATGGTTTATGGACTTCAAGTAGGTTTTGATTGTTGGACCTTAAGACTCTATTTGGTTGGTGCATTTTGAAGGCAGAAGACAGAGAGGGACAAAGAGAGGGGTTGAAAATGAGCTTATGAGCTAAAGTCAGCTGTATATAGATAAGATGATTGGGTAGTTCGAGCCAATTTAGTTTTTGGAGAGAGGAACAGTGGTGGGTGGAGGACCTATGGCTATTAGCGAATTTGGCAATTTTGTTATAGCAGGAGGAAAGCTGGCTTTTTAGAGAGGTCTGAAGATTAGTCAGTAATGGAGCCCCGTAGAGAAGAGAGGGAATGAGAAAGGAGGAAGCGAGAGTGGTTTTGGAGGAGCTAGTAAGATACTGATTTTGACGGTAGAGCATACCTAGTTTTTGATGAGTTTTCTTAATATTTAGTTGTAGATGGGAGTTGAATTTAAGTTGATTGTCAATTAGAACACCTAGTAGCTTAGTTTCAGATACCAGTTCCAAGGGTGAGTTGTTTTGGCTGGTAATTGAGAAAGAGTTTATGTCAAAAGAAGTAGATTTGGAGGGGGTAAATACCATTAGTTTTGTTTTGGAGGCATTGAGTGCCAAGTGGTTTAATTTCATCCAATGCTCAGTAATTGAGAAAGCTTCCTGAGTGAGTTTTTGGAGCAGAGAGGGGGAGGTGGCAGAGCAGATAATTGTAGAATCGTCTGCATATTGGATGATGTTTGCAAATGGTATGGATTTGTGGAAGTCATTTATAAATATATTAAAGAGGAGGGACCAAGAATAGATCCTTGGGGAACTCCAGTGGGGGTACTAAGGAAAGAGGAAGTGGCCTTCTTCCATATTACGGCTTGGTATCTGTTTGATAAATAACTGAAGAACCAATTTATGGAGGAGGGAGAGAGGTTAAGTTCTGACAGTTTGGATAGGAGCAGGCTATGTGAAATAGTATCGAAGGCCTTGGAGAGGTCTAGTAGTAAGGTGGAAACAATGTGGCCGGAATCGCGTGCTCTATTAACAGTCTCAAGAAAGGACAGGAGGGCTGTCATAGTGCTATGATTTGGCCTGAATCCGTGTTGTGTAGGGGTTAAAAGGTTGTTATCTAAGAGATGTGGTAGGAGTTGAAGCTGGATACACTTTTCCAGGAGTTTAGATATAGGGGAGAGGATAGCAATAGGACGGAAGTTATTGACATTGCAATATCAGGATATATGAACATAAATATGAGATATCCACAAAAAAAGAAACTAATGCTTTGTATAAACACACCTTAACTTGTCACAATGCTAAATTTCATTGTTTTGGCTGGTAATTGAGAAAGAGTTTATGTCAAAAGAAGTAGATTTGGAGGGGGTAAATACCATTAGTTTTGTTCTGTTAATAGAGCACGCGATGATGGAAATAAAATCATTGAGACCAGGGGGATTAGTTGCATCAAGGGAGATTTGCCACCATAATTCCCTAAATTCCAATTTTTCTTCCCATAGTCCACCTCTCACATCTTTTTTAACCTGTTCTAAAACCATGAAATGAAATTTAGCATTGTGACAAGTTAAGGTGTGTTTATACAAAGCATTAGTTTCTTTTTTTTTGTGGATATCTCATATTTATGTTCATATATCCTTCTTTTTAAAACTCTTTTTGTTTTGCCCACGTAAAATGCATCACATTCTGTGCATAGTCCAAGGTATACCACACCTTTAGTTTCACAATTGTAATAATCTATACTTGTGATCCATCTCTGTCTACTTTCCAGGAAAACTTTGTCCTTATCTATTATATTACTACAATACATTGGAATTTAGGGAGCTATGGTTGCAAATCTCCCTTGATGCAACTAACCCCCCTGGTCTCAATGATTTTATTTCCATCATGCCACTTTTAAAGTTAAAAGCAGGAAAAATATGAACATTTTAAGTGTATTTATTATTTTAACCAGCAGATGGCAGGCTATACTATATAAATTATATAAATTATTTTTTTTTTTAAAGTATTTCTTATAAAACATATTCAACATTACAACAACATTTATTGTTTTTAAGGTGGTTTTACACTATTTATTTGTTCATTCATTCATGTAAACAGGTCTTTGTAACAACAGAAAGGTTGTATTAGGAAAGAAATGTTTTAAAACACATGGATAAACAGGCAATATTAACTAACAATTTAACTCTTAATTTGAAGGTTGTATTGATTAGGTAATTGTTTTTTTTAATAATTGTATATAAGGTCTGATTTATTCTGTAGAGGGTATCTGAAGAAGTCAGTTTGTTTAAGACGAAAATGCAATTTTGTTTTAAGGCGTTAATGTGTATTGAGTTTGTTGTCGGTGTAATCCTTTGGATTTAATAAAATATTGTTTCTCACACCCGTGGCTCTAGCAGTATTGGCATTTTACTTCGTTTTTAGTAATAGATTAGTTACCTGATAGATTTTTTTTAAATATGACATTCCTATCCCACCTAGTTACCTGATAGATTTTTTTTAAATATGACATTCCTATCCCACCTTGATCTACTGCAGAACAAATTTGTCCCAATTAACCCTACTTTTTTTTTGTTCTCCCATAGCCTCCTCCACAAATCCTCTGCTGGAATCACAAAATATGCTTGCCCCATGTAAAGTATTAAGGGGACCGGGAACGTCCTTCCTTCTAGAGCCTTACTTTCCATGTCCGTGCTTGTCATTCTCTATTGTTTTCCCACAGTCTTGCTTTTGGTTTGCTCCCACCTTTGCTTTGCTGCTGACTCTGCTCTTCATTATTCAGATCTCTAAATATGCTACCCTTTCATGCTCCAAGAAAAAATGGCGACTTTGAACCTAGTCAGATATTGGATTATAGCTCAATACTATGGCCTTTGTTTACTTTATATCCTATAATCTGACTATTTTCTTTTCAGCAAGGCAAATAAATGTGGTGCATTCCTTTCAGGATTGGTAATATAACGTATGATATCATCTCCAAATACCGCCGACTTTTCTTCCCTCTCATACCATCTGTACCTTGAATTGTTGAATTTCTGATTTTAGCTGCCAGAGGATCTATGTGTAAAGCAAATAACCGGGGGTGGGGGGTGGGGTGCTTCCTTCCCTTGTGCTTCCTTCCATCCCAAACCCACCTGATTGATGGATGACCTATTATTTCTTCATATACCTCTGCTTGCACATGTATTCTAAGTACTAACCTCGCCCACTGTTGTGGCAGCCCATATTTCATCAATACAAATTCCAAAAATCTCTGTCTCACCCTGTTGAATGCTTTCTCTGCATCCAGCCCAATAAACATGAGTTTCTCTCCACTTTGCTCAGCATATCATGGCATCATTAATATTTTATTATTGTTATCAAATGCTTACTTCCCTTTCTGTAAAACCACATTGGTCTCCCTTTATTATTCCTGACAATTTCTGTGACAATCTCTGTGTTAATGTAGTGATAAAGACCTTATAATTATTTTTAACACAGAAATAGGGCTATATGACCTTGGATTTCCTGGATCCTCCCCCTCCTTTAAAATTGCTATCATAGCAGCCTTTCTATATGTTTGTGGGATCTTCCCTCCCTTTATAATATTGTCAAAGAGAACATATCAGACATCCACTATTTTACCCCCCCCCCCCCAGTTTTCATATCTCCACTGGTATTCCATCCATCCCAAGTATTATTGGTGCCGCCTAATGGCTCATAATCCTCCTTGTATATCTTCCTGTGTTATTTATTTAATGTCTCCCCCTCTTATTCAGAGATCTGCTCCATTTGAGTTTCCTCAGACAAACTTCAAATTTTCTTGATCTAGTCCTCTCCCCTCAAACTCTTCTGTATATAGTTGCTCATATTTCCTGAAAATCTCTAGAATCCCATAGCCTCTTTTTCTAACTCTTCCGATTATGGATCTCTCACATTAATTAGATTTCTTTGCACCTTTTGCAACTTTAATGCTTGAGCTAATAATTTTGTACTTTATGACTTCACATCAAAACATGTTTTTTTTCAGGATCACCCTTCTATAATAATTTATTCTATCCAAATGATTTTCTAGTTTTTCCTGAGCTTGTTTTTAATTGTTCTTTTTCATGTTGCAAAATAACTCTATGCTTCTCTGAAGTTCTTTAATCTATTCTAATCCTTCTAGATAGTCCTTGCAGCTGTTCCCACATTCCTCCTAGTCCTTTCCCTGACGTTCTTCCCTTAAGGTCTCTTTTATTATGTCCCATATTACCTCAATTTCTCCTGACTCATGTTCTAACCAAACTTCCAAACCCTGTAACTTTATTTTCATTCAATCTTAAAATCCCCTTTTTCTCATCGGACATGTGAGGAATCTCCATGTTGTAAATCCTACCATTGGCTCGCTATTTGTATGTTCAGTATTATTGGTGCATGATCTGATACAATTATTGGCTGAATATCCAGGCTTTGGATACTATCATGATGCTGTAGTGACATGTAGAATCCATTAAGTCTAGCCCAATTTTCATACCTTCAAGCATGATGTATAAATTCCCTGCTTTCAGCAGTTACAACATCTGATATAGCACCCATTTTGAAGTACCTTTCTAGAAATCTAGCTTTTCTAGCTATCATATTTCTCCTTCTGACTGACGCATCCTCCTTATTGTATATCATTTTCCAGTCTTCCATATTTTTAAGATCCACTGATGATAGCTTATTGTTTCTCCCATAAGTGTTTTAAGTTCTTCCATCCTTATTTTTGATTGCTTATACACTAACTAGCATAATTCTCCTTTACCTCCAAATCCTCTAAGCATCACATACTTTCCTTTTATTCCTTTTGTTTCTTCTTCTTCTTCTTCAGTACTCGTGTGCATTTTTCTGTAGCAAAATGAATACTCCTCTCTTTCTTTCATTCTCTATTTGGGCACTATATCATTCTTTCTCACTTTGTTTTATTAGTTTCTTGTACTCTAAAATGTTCATATGCATTTTCTGCATCAATATAATCTGACCTCTGCTCTTTCTAACATGAACTGGCAGTTTGCCTTTTTTTCTTCCCTCCTAACCCATTTCCATTCAATGACATTACTCGCAGTCCAGCCATCATCCTTCTAATATAATATAATTTTCCACATTTTTCTTTTCCAAGTCATCATCTTGCCCACTTTTGTATAATCTTCCTTCCTACATGTAATTTTCTGTATCAGCCTTGTCTGCTCTAACATCAAGGTGTTACCTCTGCACAATACTCCATTAGCAACTCTTAAACTGTCTCCCCTTCCCAAACAATAAACAAACTTATTTAATACTATAAATGAAACTACATACACATTCTCCTTTCTAACTCTCACTTCCTCTTTTGCCTTCAGCGACCTTGTACAACTCTTTTACTTTTGCCTCTTCATTGCACCTTCTGCACTACCCTTTCCAATTTTCCCTCCAAATAAGCTATGTGTTCTTCTCTGTACAACAAGATAACATCGTACTGCATCCTCAGTTCCCCTGAGACAGTTCTGTTCTTGTTGCTTTCATAAATCATAACATGATATTCTGTTCTTCTCACCTACCTATGTTTGACACAATTCTTGAAACCCCCTACATGTACATTGGTAGCATTAACCAGGTGTTTAGACCTTTCTACTCCTTTATGTTCTTATCCAGTATTTCAGCCCTTGTGTTATCCACACCTACAACTCCTTTTTTTAAATATTGCTCAATAAATAAATAAATCAGCCTGCCTGTTTCCATTTCTCCTTTGTGGAGACACTTTCTGCTTAAATATAACTACAACTTAATGCACACACTGGCCAACATGAAGTATATGGGAAAGCCTACCTTAACTTCTCATTCTGTCTTCAACCAATCTCATAAGATTTGTTATCAGATTGTTACACTTGGCATACCAAGTGTTTCCTTAATTTTGAATAACATGTATATTTTTACTTTATTATGCTTACTTACTTATGAGTGAGCTAAGCATATCTAATTACTACCTGTATATATGTGTGTGTATGTGTATATATATATATATATATATATATATATATATATATATATATAAACATTAGTCTACCTTTCCAATTGTTTCTCATATCATTATATTGCCTTCATCATGATCATTATATGCTTGTATGTGACTATTCATATGTATCTTTGTCAATGATTTTGTTTTCTTACTACTGTGTGCTCAGTCATTGTTTGTTCTCATTGTATGCTCAAATGATTCATTACATTATGTATGTATGTATGTATGTATGTATGTATGTTACTTTCTCTCTGTATCTCATAGCATGGTTTTGCTGGAAAGAAGTTTTCTACCCAACTGGACTTTCCCAATCAACAAAAGCAAGATATATACATTTATAGCTAATCTATATCTATCTATTATATATGTGTGTGTATATATATATATATATATATATATATATATATATATATATATATATATATATATATATATATATATCCATATATATACATTTTATATATATCCATATATGAGTCTACTTCAGTAGACCAAAATTACAGGTAATGGAAACTTACTTTACTGAGACGACATCACCAATGTTTGGATAAACCAAAACTTCACACCACCACATTGTTTTACAGGGAATGGAGGCACTTGGCTAACATGGGGAAATTTGCCCTTTTCCCTTCTGTAGTCTGATCCCAGAGTTGGCATATTTAGTAAGGAGCGGATGTGGGGGTACAGCTTCCCACCTGGGTGGGTTTGACATACTGCGGTGTGTTTTTATGTTGCAGGTTGCCCAAATGCCTCCATTCCCTATACAAAATGGGGTAATATGAAGGTAAACTTCGGTTTATTCAAAGTTCGGTGATGTCTTGGTAAAGTAAGTTTCGATTAAGTGTAATTTCGGGCTACTGAAGTAGGGGTCTATATTATAACATTGAAGTCTGAAACCTTTGAATGTTATAATATTGAACCATTTTCATCAAAACACCATAACAGTGAACACTCAGAATAGCAAATTTTTTCCAGGGAAAAAAGTTTGCTGTTCTGACACATACACAACACAAACACACCAAAATAAATAATCCACACACATACACTTCACAAAACCCTACACTAAACCATACATACACTACTAGCTATCCACTTACCTTCACCCAATCCTAACCCAAAGGTCCATAACTACCACACACTCACCTTACCCGCTCACTAACCCTAAAGTCCCTATCGCACACTCACCTTACCTGCTCCCTAACCCTAAAGTCCCCATCACACACACTCACCTTACCTGCTCCCTAACCCTAAGGTCCCTATCACACACTCACCTTCGTTCGCACACTTACCTTAACCCGATCCGTAACCTTCGCTCCACAGTCGAGGAAATAGTGAAGCTGCAGAAACAGCCCACTGAATACTTTCCCTAGGAAAGTATTCGTTATTCTGCAGCTTCGCTATTTTCAGCGTTCGATGGAAATGGTTCGATATTATAACATTCAAAGTTTTCAGACTTCGATGTTATAATATAGACCCCTGAAGTAGACCCCCATATAGATAGATAGATAGATAGATAGATAGATAGATAGATAGATAGATATAACTATAGATATATAGATATATATTTTATATATATATATATATATCCATACCTACATACATCATAACAGAAAAGATCAGGAGTGTACCTTAGCTTAGAAAATGCCATTCTGCACATGACAGCAAAGCTTAACATTCTGAACTTCAGTGCAATTTATCCCTGTCTCCTTGATGTATAATATTTTGATATGGACTTTAAGGACAGTCAGGGAATTCTATGGACCCTTTACATCAGTCATGACATTGTCTGACTGTTTGCATATTTCAGTTTACCATGGTATACTGCAAGGCACAGAATGTAACCTTAAGTTCCTACAAATGACTGACTCTTTCCCATCAGTTTCTCTGTAGTCTGAGTTGTCCTGTATTTTTCATTAATTTGAAGAACTCTACTACCTAATTTGTTCCTCTACGTTTCCACAGAGCAAACTTCCAATTCAGAGAGTGAGGCTTGTTGGCCATTGCATTTACCATTTAAGTAGACTCCCTCTGGATTTCTTTCAGGTGCTGAATATTTTTTTTTTTGAAAAGTGACCTCTGTAAACTGACACTGTGTTTCAGGCAGGGTTTGAACAATGCCCTTTTAAGCCTTAGCCCACACCAACACCTCTTGATATAGATTAGACACCGTATGAAGGGTTCTGGGGCTCTGATAACAGTAATATCCAGTGTCTGGCACTTTTCTGATTTTTTTGAACTTTACCCTTATCAATGACAGCAAAATTGACATTTTTTATCCTCAGCAGAAACCTTCCAAGGTCACAACAGTAATCATTTGTTCTTATATTTCTGTTTTGAATGTTGATTATTGCATGTACTATGTAGTATATACAATAGATTAGTGTGTTATTTGTCAGCTAAAATGTAATTTTCTCATCATACTGTGAAACCCCATGTAATCCCCTGCTATGATATATTCAGACAAGAGAGTCATGGCAGCTATGAGAGAGCCCTTTCTGTGGTGCTGTTACATCATAATGGTGAGATCTCAGGTATGAAAGAGTGAACCTGATAGCTTTGAATTACAGCTCAACAACCAGGCTTTCCCCACAACTACTGCTAGGCCTTATCTATGGTTTACAATAATAAATGGCTAGTAACATGATTAGTTTTTTTTACTCCCTCTTTATTCCCAGATAGAGGCCGACTGTCTTCTATTCATCTTCAGATCATCTTTGATACCTGGAGTTGTCACACTCACAGTAAGATAGAAAGGAAAACAAGCACATTAAATGGGCATTTAATACTGCCAAATATGTCATCTCTGTGTAGTTAAAGGAGAAAAAGAAAAAAAAATCTAGTTAGTTTTATATTTTAAAAAACAACATTGGGAGGGTGGTCTAATGGTTAAGGTGTTTGCTTTGTAAGCACAAGGTGCAGGGTTTGAGTCTCCCAAGGGATAATTGGCTAGGCTTAAAATGTCTTGCAAGGGCAGTTAGCTTAGTATGAACCTATGAGCAAAGCAGTATTTAGTTTATCCTGTCCTGTATGTACCCACCATATCATCAGGCTTTTTCTTTCCTTCAGTTCTTATTTTTTGAGGAGTATTCTTTCACTAGGCACATTAGGAACACATTTTACTGAAAAATTATCTTCATATAGTTTTATAAACCTGAGCTTTTATCTGATTTATTTAATCACCCCTTTGGATGAGACACTAAACCATGGTCCCATCTGCCTGAGATGGTGGTAGCTCAAGTGTATATAAATATCCTACAACAACAGTCAAGAAGAGTAGAGGAAATTCCCCAATGCCCTAGCCAGAATTCACCTAGTAGTACAAATACCCACCTTAGGTCTCCCCTGAAAAGAGGCTACTAGCCTAGCGGGGCTACATCAAATGATAAATAAAATAAAATGATTTTCTGAGTCTTCCCATCTTAATTTTCTTTAAATTTCCTTTGAGACTTCCTCAATCAGCTGTAAAATTACAATATGACCACTAGAGAGCAGGATTTACCAAAATATCATTTCTTAATTTACTAGACTAGCATGTTACAGTTTATTTAAGTTAGCTTGTCAGGGCACAAAACAAGACATAACACACAATTCTTTTCGTATATAAGCAAGTGTTATTAGCTGTCAAGGGAAAAGGAAAAACCTCAGTATAAAGAAAAGATTTGACAAGACAGAGCTTTTTTAGATTTTTAAGTATTTGCTGGAAAATATAAGTCACATTGCAAGACTCACAATATATTATATATCAGAATCACATTTATTATCGGCCAAGTATGCAAGCATACAAGGAATTTGACTCCGGTTTCAGTGACTTTCCAAGTATGAATTACATAAATGACATACATACAACTATTAAGAACAAGACAAATGACATAACATGCAACTATTAAGAACAAAGACAAAATAGAAAATATACATATACATACAAGGTACAAAGTGCAACTCAGTGCAAGAAATACTGAAATAAACTCTGCAGAATCCTCAGAGGTTTGGGAAAAAGAATACCTCAACCTAATAAGCTGAGTTAACCATTTATGAACTTTGATGGCCAGTGGAAAAAACTATTTGTTTTGGTGCATATTAATCTATAACGTCTGGCTGATGGTAATAGTTCAAAAAGATGGTGGCCTGGATGTGAAGTGTCGGTGATGATCTTCCCTGCCCTTTTCATAACTCTGGAATAGTACAGGTCCTGTAAGGAGGGCAAACTAGCACCAATATTTTTGGCAGACCTGACTATATAACCTATTTTTGTCATGATTAGATAGAGATCCAAACCACACTGTTATGGATGAGATGAGAACAGAGTCAATGACTGCTGTATAGAACTGAATCAACAGTTCCTGTGGAAGGCTGAACTTCCTTGGCTGTCACAGAAAGTATATTCGCTGTTGTGTCTTTTTTATGATGGACCCTACATTGGTCTCCCAGTATATGTGGATCTACTTTTGAATCTTGAAATACTATAACAGTGAAATTCAAAATATTGAGATGAAAATATTGAGAATCCTGTTGTTCTAAACATCAAAATAACAAATAGTTGTGGTGCAGTGTTTTGTGAATTGTATGCTGTCCCTTTAAAGTGTAGGGGTTTGTGGGATGTTGATATGGTGGTCAATGTGTGGTTATATACGGAAGCTTCAGGTAGGTGTTTAGTGTGTAAGGGTTTGGGAGAGAAATGTTTTATGTTTTAATTTGTTTGGATGTTTGAGGAGTAGGTTGGGGAAGGTAGGTGACAGTGTGTGTGTGTGTGTGTGTGTGTGTGTGTGTGTGTGCGTGTGTGTGTGTTAGTTTTGCAAGTGTTGATTTTTGTAGATGTGTAGTGTGTGTGTTTCTCATGGGTATGGCTTTAAAAGTGGGTAATAGAAGTGTAGGGCGTGTAATGGTAGATTTGTTGTTTTTTTCATGGTAGTGTGACCTTGGAGTTGATTTATATTATTAGTGGGGGTGGGGGGGGTGCAGGGGGATTTCCACCCCTGCTTAAACATAGATTACTAGGGTTTTGTTGGTGTGTTTGTTTTTGTGGTTTGTGATGGTGTAGGGAGGAAGGTTGTGTTTTTATTTATATTTTTATGGTGGAGGCTAAAAAAAAGAAACAGAACATTGCATACTGAATGTTCAGTATTGTGAATTTTCAGTATAGTGATGTTCGGTTTTCTAATGTTTCATTGTAGTGGATTTTTGAGATTATGGTCTCGAGATACTGAAATTTGGTATTTCAGTATTTCGAGATTTGAAAGTAGATCTATATATATATATATATATATATATATATATATATATATATATATATATATACATATATATATATCTTTACACAAGCACACATACACACACACACGCACAGCATGCCTCTTATCCTGCAGATATTGAAAATAGGTACAAAGGTCCTTGAAAAGTATGTACATCCAGCCAGAAATCTGAACATCTAGTTAAAATTAAATTTGAATACTAAATAGCACATTACTGTTCCTGCTTCCAGTAGTAAAAGTCTTTCGGCTTTTCCCAGTTAGGGCTCTCTGCTTCCAGTAGTAATATGGGATAAGACTCAGAAACACATTTAAAAAACAGAAACTGGCAAAAATGATGGAAAAATATAAATGTTATCAGAGTTATTGTAAAATCTATAGATTTTAATGAACCATATTTCAAACTTTTATCCCACTTGTTAATTTAGTTTTGCTTCTCAAAAAGAGAGGTTTAAAATGCGTATCCTCTTTCTTTAAATTATTGATGTCACTAGTATGTTGGTCATGTAATAAAGGTTCCTGTGTACCAGACAGCTTCAAAAGTCATATGTGAAGAGGGGCATTCAAACATTGGGAGAAGTGCTAAATCAAGCCTGATAACAGGGACATACCTTCAAAAAAAGTATATCATGTACAGAGGAAAATTAGGCCTCTAAATTGGCACATTTCTCCAAAATAGGGACTGTTGAAAGGTCTGAGAGACAGAGAGTGAGATAGAGAGGGAGAAAAACACATTTTGAGTAACCAGTCAGCCAGAACTTTGTGAGGAGCAGAACGCGAGAAGATACGAACGCCCAAAGAGAACATACAAACTACCAAAAAAGATAATGACTCAAAGGCAAACCTGAACACAATGAAGCTGCAAGGCAGATGTCCTGGCTACAGTGCTAACATGCTGTCCATAATAACTGTTAAACTGTGACTGAAGCACCTGATTTTAATATGGACTTACACATGATTTAAAGATTCAACTTCAGAATCTGTTATTAAGTTTTGTGTAAGAATCCCATTTCATATAGCAAATATGAAAGGAGCAGTGAAGTTGTGTTACTGTGTGGTTTTGTTCACCATCATAGCTACATAATATGTCTGGCTGTCCATTTGTCATAGTAAGATGGTGACCAGTGATATATATAAAGGCAAATGCTGTATTCAGCCATTATTCTTTTGTTATGTGAATGACTGATGGATATTTGTATGGCCCAGTGAGACTCAAATGACCAACTTTGGAATTATTTCCAGGAAGCTTGACAAGTACTGAAAATAATGCATACTTTAAGAGACAAAATCAGAATTAAACATATCCAAACCCAAAGTTTATAGTAACTGATTATAGGACACATCATAAGTTGAACCAAAGGTTCACAGGTTCATAGATGAGTACTAGGCTAGCTGCCCTTGCGGCCATTTTAAGCCTAGCCAATTTCCCATTTGGTTATAGATTGGCCTTTCCCATCTCATGGTCAGTATTATCTCTAATAAAAATAACTGGGATCATACCATAGATAATTTGAGGGGACCCATGCACAGGATAAAGCAGTGAGGACCTGCCTCTATCCATAAGTAGTATAGGGGGAAATCCTGGGGTACGTTTTTTCTTTCCCATCCATAGATCTAAGTTGTGCTTGAAAATGGACAGAGATGAACTTTGTCTTATCTGGATGAAGAGTCTGTTCCGCAGCAGTAGTATCCTCTGTGAAATGTACCTATCTCTCCCATCCGTTCTGTTCACTGTTCCCCTGGGAAAAAAAATTGCTGTTCCGTAACTTCACACTTTTCAGATTTCAGGCTTTACGTGTCGATGAAAAAGCATTTGCTCTTAAGTCACTTCACTCTTCTAATATAGACCCCAATAGACACATGGTTGGTCAAAAGTTAGATCACTGTCCACATAAATTCCCAAATCTGGAACAACTGTGTCAACTCTTATGGGACTGTTGTCAATGTGGTATTTCACTGGGGTAGATGACTTCCTAGAGGATGCAATAATGCATTTTCTGGCATTTAGTTCAGACCATGATTTTGACACCAGTTATTTATTTCAGAGAAAACATTCCTGTAGGATGGCTAAATCATTTGGGGATTCAATGACTACTCCTAGCTTGCAGTCATCTGCAATTTTAGTCAGTCAGAGCTATTTGGTATAGGCTTTTATTTCAGAAAAGTAGACGCCAAACAAGCAAGGTCCGAGCACAGAAACCTGGGAGGCACCCCTGGTGACTGGGTCTCTTTTTGGAGGTAATTTCCTCTATTTTGATTATCTGCGTCCTATCTGTGAGCCATTTAGCAATCCAGCAGGTTTACATAAGGTTTTATTCCCAGTTTATTTAGCTTTTCTACAATGCTTGAGTCGGGAATTGTCTCAAAAGCTTTGGCCTGGTTGATGTATGTGGTGTGTACTATTTTGCCTTCATCCATTGCTTTACTGACTTTTTTGAAAAAATCCACCATGTTGAGTAAGCATGACCTGCCCTTGATAAATCCAAACTGAGACAGGTATAGTGTTTGAAGGCTTCCTATGTCCTTATTGACTAGTTCCATGATAAGTCTTTCCATGGCTTTGTATATGAGGCTGGTCAGACTTATGGGTCTGCAATTCCCTGGGTCTGTGGAAGATCCTCCTTATGGATGGGAATGATTGTAGCTATTCTACATTCACTTGGTACAAAACCTGTATTGAAGCTGAGGCTAAACAGTGTTGTTAGGGGTGGGGTTATTTAAGATACATCCAGAGATATTGTCAGGACTCTTCAATGTAGTATTTTAGCTTTTTATAGCACTTTTAGTGCTTGGTCTTGTGTGATAACTGGAGCTGAGCCAATTTCAGGTATATCTTGAGGGACAGACAGGGGGGAGAGAGAAGTAAAGATAGAGCTACATTTATGGGCCAGTAGGTTCACAATATTTTCAGGTAACAAGATTTAAAATCAGTTCAGTGCATTGCTGCATTGTGCTTTTGAGATTGCAAACATAACTAAAAAATGCCTTGTGATTGTCTTTGACTTTGGTGGATTTTATTCAGTTCCTGTTTTGTTCATTTATTTCAGTGACAAGCGCTCTAAGATTCGGGGAATTAATCTTCTTACTTTTGGTCAAAATTATTTTCCTTTTATTATAAAGCTTATTGATATTATGGTTCCACCATGTGGATTTGTTTCTGGGGTTTGCCCTGTACTTGTTCCTAGGGAGTACAGCTGCATCTGTGCAGCTGTTTACATGCTGGTATAATGTGGTGGTGTACATTTCTGTGTATTCAATGGAGTTATCAGGGTTTGGTGAGGATTTAAAGCTTGCCAATGTATCACTTAGGAGTAAATAGTTTGTCTAAAAGAAATTTCTAAAGATACCATAGCTGGAAGGGATCTCTGGTTTCATTTTCTTTCAAAGGAGACTGATTTACTGTCAGCTGTTTTGAGCACTTCTTCCTTCAGATACCAATGTGTGAAGTATGGATTGCAGAAGCGTTATTACTATTTTCTGCAGGAGCTGAAGTCCTGCAGAAGCACTGGGCTTACACCTTTCAGAACAGAATATAGCTGAAATTAAGATGCAGGAATTCAAGAAGGCAGCACAAACAACTCTGATGAAGAATGGAGACAGGGAATTTCATATTGATTCCGTTGGGTAGTAAACATGTGCCATTGGCTGATTCCTGTACTCCAGGACGTGTGTTATGTAAGGTGCTTTTACATGGGGACTAAAGCTAAGTGAGTATTGTGCTGTATTAATAAATGTGAATGACATGTGTTCCATGGTTCCCTTCTTCTCAGTTGCTTCTTTTACTTACTACTGGTGTGTATTGTGGAAGAAACAACTCATGCAAGGCCATGTTGTTTTATAGATCTTAACTTCACCTTCATTATTGTTTTTGTACGCACGACGGGAAGACAGACACTTAATGCATGTTTTTACTGAGTCCTGTAATGATTACAACTTATTTCATAATTTTTTGCAAACTTCCCCTGTGGTTGTGCAGTGTCAGAGTATGTTATATTACATAAAGGGGTACAAATGCAGGCACTGAAGCCTCTGCATGGGGGTGTGAGGAGGTTGTTCCCCTCTCTTTCTAGGCTAGTAGGTTATTATCTTTTTATTTTTCTTTTAATTTTGAAATATGACAGAATAGTGTTTTGATGTAGTGAGATTCAAAATAGCATACTATAACCATACACAAAAATGCAGCCAGTCATGTTCCTCTAAACTCCTTAGCACTGCTTACTCTCAAGAGGTAGCCATGTAGGGCTGAACTAAAAGCTTGAAAAGTGGGCCACAATAAAACTTATTTAAGAACAGAGCAAGAGAGAGAAAGATGAGTAGGTGGCAAGTCAGTCAGTCTTGGTGGGATATTAAGATGCAGCATGTAGAGAAGTTGGTGGATGCTGGATGGGAATGGGGGTGGGTGTTGTCCCCTCTGGACTGAAATAATGGAAAATAAGGTAATCTCAGGGGATTCACTACACTTTACTATTCAGAACTGGTGAGATAATCTTATCTGTCCATTCTAAGACTGTATTCTGATAGAAAGCAAAAAAGGAGAGGGAACATACCACTCAACCTCTTAGCTCCAGAAATCTGGACAAATAATGCATAAAATAATGGAAGGAACAAGGCC
>NC_056733.1:79140605-79145605 GCF_019279795.1 Protopterus annectens | reverse complement strand
CTACTCAGAGGTGATCTCTGACTTGTATACAAGGCAATCTCTGACCAGCTTTATTGGAAATGCTGCATCTCCATGAGTCAAATGGTATAAGGTTACTTGCTTTGAAGACCTTAACCTAGTATGTGACATTAATAGAACCTGCTGGAGGGACAGATTTGTCTCCCAGAGGTTGCCAGACCTTTGGAACAGACTCCCACTTCATGTCAAACAGAGCATCTCATTGGCCCTCTTGAAATGCAGTCTGGACGATTGGATGGGTAACCGTCAATTCATCCTGGTGGTTCCAACTGTGTCCCTCTCGGATAGGGGCAATTGGTGCTAATCATGGAAATAAGGGTAGAACTTGGCTAGGCTTGTAAGTGCCCTAGGACCATTAGCTTAGTAACTTCTTATGATCCTCTCATCCTATGATCCTGTGAGGATGGTTTTGTTTCATGCATGTATGGCTGAATGCTGGGCAAATACTACAATATGAGCATGACTCAGTGTAAACATTGACTCTTTCTGAGGAGGCACACACATTCATAACAGAATAGGGAGCGTCTTGGGGGACAGGCTATTAGAGTCCCTTAACTTCAAATTCTCCTGCAGATGGCAATTACTTGGCTTCTCACAGCAGGAATTTGCTCTTCCAGTTTGATTCATTTCCTTGTCCATGCTGCCAGTTGTATGGACACATGGAATACTATGGCTGAGGTTTGTCAAGGCATTTCACAATATGCTCATAAAACATAGGTAGGAAAATTACATGGTATGTGGTGGGGGACTAAATTGGCAAGCTAGCTAGGAAACTGCCTAACTGTATATAAAGGTATATAAGGAAAAGTCAGTGACCTGAATGATGTCCTAGGATTTAGTGCTTCCACAAATCTTAGTTGTTACCATGTTTGTGTCAGACAGGAAACTCAATGTACCTGCTGTTGGTTCAAGACGCAACGTTAATCCTCACACATGGTGGGACTACAATCTAATGAGACCCAATACCATGTGCAGGATAAGTGTACAGCAGGCAGACTGATTGTAAGGCAAACAAGTGCAAGACTGGGAATGAGTCTGTGGGGGAGAATCCTGGGAAACCTATATACTCTGAGGGGTGATTCTAGAAAGAACAGAGGAGGAAAGGAAGCTGGAGGTTATAGACAGCCCTAGGTCTGAATCTTTCAGTAAAAGTGGAGAGATAATGGCAAAGGCTGACATGATGTTGGGGTACAAAGCTAGACGAGTGGACACAAATGAAGCTGAAGATATCCTGCCACAGTAAGGATCACTAGTAAGTCTGTAGAAATACAGTCTTTCCTCCGATGACCATTGGAAACAGAGACATTACATTTGTAAACAGTTTGGGACAGTGTGTTAACGAAAATGTGAGAGAAGTGGAGGGATAGGTGTATGACAAAAGCAAGAGCTTGGCAAGAGCACACAAGAAGGAAAACGATTATACGGCATAACAAACGGGATATGACATTATTTATCTAGAATGGTCTAACTGGCTAGACAAGGTGCCCCTTTTCAGTGAAGACCCGGAGAAAAAGCTCCACAATAAAACGAATACAAATTAAAACAATAGTTAATACATTTTAGGCAATAAGCATAAATACATTTTAGGGTATAAAAAAGTCCATTGACTACTGCAATGTTATAGGAATCAGTACATCTACTGGTCATAGATGTGACTCTCTGTTAGTGGAATATCAGAGGGGTGCAACTGGAAAGACAGAATGGGAAAGGGATGTGAGTGGTAAAGGAAAGAATTCAGGGTTGATTTAAGTAAATGTTTTTTTTTCATACAGAGGGTGGTGGGCCCAGGAAACAATACCATTGGTAGAGTGCAGGCCTGTGGCAGATGAAAAAAATGGAACATCTAAGTGCAGGGGGAGAGTAGCTGAAGAAGGTAAATAGAGCACTCATGCAGATGCAGCATATCACGCATGTTGCACTATCATCTTTATACATTTGTAGTCATTACATATTCCACCAACATTTTCATATATTTGTATGGAGCATGCTGCAGCAATTGAACATACATGTATAACACTGAGCTTTTCTTGCCCTTGCATGCTCTGTGGCTGGGTTTTCTCATCAGATTACAGTACACATATGATTAATTACTGTATACATTTGTTACTGGCAAAATGTTGTTTCATCAATGTGCACTGTTGGGGACAGCAAATGCACTGCAGATCGAGTGACTTGAAATGCAAGAAACTGTACTCTGAAAAATGTTTTACATTAATAGTGTTTCAGTGTGCTGAGCAAATGTTTGTCAGGCACTGCCATCACTCCTGAAGTACTTCTCACCTGAGATGGTCTTAAGGTACGCCAGGAATGCATCAAAGCAGCAAATATTGCAAAACGGATGCTGGATGATGGAAACTGCTTGCAGGAAGAAAGAGGGTATAGTTCTACTAAGCAAGACACTGCTGGGTTCCCACACAGAGCAAGCAGTACAGTAGTGGAGTAATTATTTACATGAATCAGTTTAGAAAGGTTCAAATGAGGTAAGCAATGACAATGTGGAAAGTACAATACAGGAACATGAAGACGAGTTAAAAAGTTTACAATTGTAGTGACTGCAGAAACGAAAAGAAAGTGGGGGAATGACTGAGATGTTGAAATGCCTTACAATGACAGGAGGGGTTAAAGATGCACTAGTTTCAAACAAAAAATAAAAAGTCCCCTAAGTTAAAAGGCCATTAATTGAGACTAAAAGAAAGTCATATTGGTAAAAACAAGAATTTCTTCTCAGAAGACCCTCCCAGAAGAGTTGGGGGTGGTTAAATCATTCGTGGGATTTAAAAATGCATGAAATAGACATACGGGAATTTTGAAGGTCGGAGCAACAAACCTTTAGGAAAACAAAGTCTGCTTACACGCTTCAGTAGGCAGAGTGAGTGAGTGGGTGGGCTGTGGGCCATTTTCTGCTGGACCTTTTTGTGTTTCATTCTATGCACATTGTTAAGAAGTGTCTGGCATCACTGTATTAGTTAAAAATTTCACATGCTCGTGTTTTATTAAATGCAGAACATAAGAAGGAAATCTTTTAATCACATTAAAAACTATGTCATGCATTGATATTTTCATAAATTACACGTTGAGTGACTGCTGCAGCTTTAACAGGACGTATATAATCAGTCTTATTATGCAGATGTATGTTTTCTGAGATTTCTGTGGACTGACCCCCCCCCCACCTCTTGGGCTCTAGACAGGTTTATCTTTGTGTTATTAGCAGACTGCTAGAAGGGGATGTCTCGGGATAATGTTTATTTCCAGTGGTTGTTTGGAAAGCGTGAACAGGAGTGAACCTTCTCCCACTCAGGCTGACCTCGCTCTACTTTCGAATGAAAAGATCACAGTGAGAGTGCATGGGAATTGCATTCCTGATACCCCCAGCAGTCTAAATGTAGGGTTTAGTTAACATAAAGTTAATAGACAACCAGGTATAATAGATATGCTTCTGACATGTGCTGTTTGATCTCTCTCATTAACTCGGTCATGGACTTTGCTTCAGTATTTTCAGATATCCTTCCAGATGCTTAAGCAGCACAAGGCAGTTAATTGTACTCGATCTTCAGTGCCAGTCTAACCTTTCTTACAAGTTTTGTGCTTAAAATTCTGCTGTGTGCACACAGATTACACTGTTATAAAAATACATTTTTTAAAACAGCTGCTTACTGCAAATAGCCTTTTCATTAATATATGTTTGGTCCATGTGGGGGAGACAAACTCACGTTCTGGATCTGGGATCCAAGGTAATGGAGCACATGCTATGCAGACATTCCTGCACTCAGGGAGGTTGCCTGTTCTCTGCTTATCATGTCTGTTGATCTCTGAGGCACATTCACCAGTTGTGAAAGGCAAAGAGATTTGTAGCAAGTTAAAGAGTTTTGCAAAAAAAATAACATTTAACATTATTTTGTGTACTATAATAGCAGAGGATTAAGGCTATGAGCTGTTTATGGACTGCTTCCCATAGTCCAGGGTTTGTTTCTCTCAGCATTCGCCTGCTGTGCAAGTCACATAACCAGACAGTGCATTGGGGCAGTTGGGAAACTGGTATAGGCTCCTCAATGGTTTCCTTGACTGTGAATCTAGCAACTGTTATTGTACCTATGAAACTAAGAGCACTACACTCGGAGGTCCAAATGTGCTCCTTGCATACTGCTGAAACATAATGTCTCTTCTTGAACTATCTCATTAAATGGGGGACAAAAATATCTTACCACAGATAATACAAGAACTTGCTTGATAAAATGACAGGATAGCCAGAGTGTTGCATACTCTGAATATATATATATATATATATATATATATATATATATATATATATATATATATATATGTGTGTGTGTGTGTGTGTGTGTGTGTGTGTGTGTGTGTGTGTATATATATATATATATATATATATATATATATATATAAATTATATATATATAAGGAACAGTGCAAAAATATGAGGCAAAAATCTGGACATTCTGCAAAAACCTGGACAGTTGAGAGTTATGAAGGGGGGTGTTGAAAAGTACAAGCCCATCCTATAAATATAAAATCAGGTTGCAGAAAGTGTAAATTGTTATTAATTAAATATATATAAAATAATATATAATATATTAAATATAACTACTATTAATTTTAAGTTCTACATTTGAATGCTGTTGACTACTGCATGATATTATAAAAGAACATAGACTAAATGTTGTGTGAGTTAATCATTGAATGGTAATTTTACTACTAAAACAAATATTTTGTTACAATGAAATTATAACACAGTCCAGCAGTCTTAATCACAGGCAGATTTTATCAAAGTGTTACATTCATATATGATATGATATGGTTGCCATTGATTCCTGACAGGAATAAAAGAAAGTATCCAATGTTTAATCAAAATCAGATAACAAATGCAGTCATTGTCACTATTTTAAACGTGGCTAGAAACCCGAAAAAGTGAACAAGAGGAGGATTTAGCCAGAAAAGTTTAGACATACAGGTGACCTTATATGACC